>NC_041223.1:2040150-2043319 GCF_002837175.3 Physeter macrocephalus | reverse complement strand
GAGGGGAGGGGAGGGGGAGGGGAGGGGGAGGAGGGGAGGGGAGGGGGAGGGGAGGGGGAGGAGGGGAGGGGAGGGGGAGGGGAGGGGGAGGGGAGGGGGAGGGGGAGGGGGAGGGGAGGGGGAGGGGAGGACTGAGAACAAATCGGATATTAACAAGACAGGTGAACGAAGAATATGAGGCAAGAAAAGATTACCTTAAATACAACGGACATCTGGGCAGCAGAGACAGAGTATCTACAAAGACAAAAATCAACCAGCCTCAGACGTATCCTCAGTAACGACAGATGCGTGAAGGCGGAGGGACATCGTGTGCGGAGAAAGGAGGAGAAGAAGACCTGCCCGCATTACACTCCTGCCCAGGTGTCACCTGTATGCACAGGCAACAGAGCGGCTGCATCTCGTATACAACCTCGGGGATTAAAGCCCGGGGAAAACTTCCTTAAACATCTGCTTAACTTCAGAGTGTAACCCAGTGAACCCTGGGTGAGAACAAAAAACTTACACTGTTCTCTCCCTCTTCCTTCCCTCTCCTTCTTATTTTCTTGAAAAATATTTATTAGTTCTCTTCCCTCCCTTCCCTTGGTCTTTCTTGAAACAGTGGGACCAGTGGGGTCTGCAGAGCCGGAGCCGAGAAGGTGATCACGGCGGACTAGAGGCTCCAGACTCACCAGAATTTTCTGAAAGATGGAGAACATAAAAGAATTCTGTTTTAGGAGAAGTGACAGAAGTTGCTACAGCATAATGTAAATATAACTTTCATAGGCACTGGGAAACCAAAAAATTCATGTCACTCACTTTTTCCTGATACTCACTTTATTATGGTGGTCTGGAACTGAACCCACAGTATCTCCGAGGTGTGCCTGTACATTTTTTTGTTGTTATATCCCAGCATATCAAGGCAAAACTGAATAACATCAAAGACAAAGAGAAAAATTTTAAAGCAACCAGAGAGAAAAAGACATACTACCACCAAAAAACAATAATTCAACCGCAATTGGACTGATGGACGCCGAGCTAAACTATTGTTCAACAGGGAGAGAGAAGCTATTTCCAGACAAAGACCAGAAGAGATCTACCTGCAGACCCCCATGAAATGACTGTGGAGGAACTTCATTCAGTAAGAAGAAAATTAGAGCCAGAGAAAAAATGGGATTTGGTAGGAATGGGACCAAGAAGCATATAAAAACAATGGTAAATGTAAATAAACACTGACAGTAAAATCCATCACCATAATAACACGAACCATAATGACTATTAGGCGGTTAATAACAGCCTGAAACTAGACCGAGACCAGGGAGATGGCAGCCCAGGTGTCCCTACTTCCTTGAGGTCTTCAGACCAGGGTACCGGTTATTTCAGGTCTTGTTAAGCAGAGTGGGCTTGCTGAGACGTTTACAGTCAGCACAGGAAGGGTAGACGGAGGACGTACAACTTCTAGCCTCCGAAGGAAAAGGGGGGACATTTCGGAAAACCTGATCATTTCCATAAGGGGTAAAAAACTAAATCTAAAGAAAGGCAAGGCAGATCACGGCAAATAGAAGCACCAACAAAAGCTGGCTGCAGGAAGTCCAAATCCACGAGGAATGCAGCAAACATACAAAGTAAACTCACCTGTTAGATGGACAGCAGAGCCCAGATCCGTGTTCTCATGGGAACCACCTGGACCCACGGTGGCAGAGCCGACTTGCCACCCGGGGAATCGTGTCCCAGACGGTCCCAGTACCAGGCTTTGAGAAACGGCTAAAGCGACGAGAGCAGACAGACGATCTGGGTCTAGAATATGCAGGGTCTTCTTGCACAGTGAACTCGTGTTTCGTGTGCTTATGCAGGACAGAGTTAATCCTCCCCTCTCTTCTTTGGTACGAGCCTCCTCCAGCCTCTTGGGCCCCGGGGAACAGAACCCTACAGGCTGCTACCCAGACTAAGCCCTCTGTTTCCTGTGTAGCCCCACGGAGCCCTGCCCGCTCCTCCATTCTCCGAGGGGGCTTGCAGAGGACACATTGACTCCTAGGAATGTGCCCCTGAAAACATTCACCTAAATTCACAAAGATTTGTGTACACGGATAAAATAGCAAAAGTTGGGGGAAACCCAAATGTGGATCAACCAAGGCTTGGTTCATAAATCCTGGTAGAGCCGTACAACGCAGCTGTTCAAAAGAATAAAGTAGATCTGTAGTCACTGATGTGGAAAGACGTCCAAGACATATTATTAAGTAAAAGAAGGTAACAGAGTCACATGTATAAGAGGATCCAGTTTCAGGAGAATTAATTCATATGCTGTCTTTGCTTCGGTTCAGGCCCAGAAAAACAAAACAGGAAGGGTATCTGCAGGCTCCGATTGTGGCTCTTTGAATGGAATGTGGGCAGGACGGTGGTTATGGAAAGTTTTATTTTCTAATCTTTTCCCACTTCTCTTTTGTTTTTTCCACTAGATTGTATTTATTGTACAGACAGGGGAAAAAAGTTATAAAGAGAGGGATTTTTACTGTAAAGTTATCTTTATATGAGTTTTTAAATTGCTCTTGTCCTTTGTAATAAGAAAGGATTTACCCTGACACCCCGGGCTTTATCTGATCTGTTTGTCTACCCAGAATGTTCAGGATTATTACTCTTACACATCTAAGCAGTGCCAAGGTTTTTTTTTTTATGGCCTTTTTGCAGGGAGGAGGGGTGTGGGCTGTGAAAAACGCACTTGGCAAAGGATTCCTTTTGTGTTGGGAAAGAATTTGTTTTGATTGTACACCACAGGGTAATTTTATTCCTATAATAGCACTCATAACTTCAAAGCTAATTTCAATTATCATAGTATTTATGAACAAAGCGACTTTTACCTTGATAAATAAAACCAACGAGATAATTTAAATAACATCTTCACAACCATCCCCACCCTTACACCACGTCCATCGAGTCCTCTAAAAAGGTTGGTGTAGTGAATGAACAACAGGAGAGTGTTCACATGATTAGACCAAATCCGTATCTGAGGCAAGGTCATCGGGCCATCATCCCCAAATTGCCGGCTACTGTTCGTGCAGTCACGGCTGCCCCCGGGCCTCCGTTCTGAGCTGTGGCCCAGAGTGTGAGCGGTCCTGCGCCAGGGATGCTTCCTCCTTTTCCTTTTCCAGCTTTCTTTCTTCCTTCCTTCCTTTCTTTCTTTCTTTCTTTCTTTCTT
>NC_041223.1:2028080-2039687 GCF_002837175.3 Physeter macrocephalus | reverse complement strand
CTCTTTCATTTTTCTTTCTTTCTCTTCCTCTTTCCTTCTTCTTTCTCTTTCCCTTTTTCTCTTTCTTTCTCTTTCTTTTTCTTTATCTATTTCTTTCTTCCTCTTTCTTTCTCTCTTTCTCTTTCTTTCCCTTCCTTCCTTCCTCTCCCTTTCTCCTTCTCTTTTTTTCTTTCTTCTTTTTTTTGGAAAGATGTTAAAGACAGCACTAATTTCCAGCAGGTCAGGGCAATGGGCACCCAGGGGCTGCAATGCTCCAGCCATTGCTAGGGGATTCCTGATGTGGGTCCCCTGACTCTGCCCCACCGCAGGGACTGAAGGAGGGACAGTGATTGCAATGTACATGGGACATTTACAGCCTCTTGAGCTTTGGAGCCCTCTTGAATTTAATGCCTATGGTACTACATTACGCAAGGTAATACCCACGTCCCCTTTTCCAGGTGATGAAACTGAGACATAGGGCAGGGACGAGGCTTCCCAAGGTCATGTGACCAGTCTGTCCCCAAGGGAGGAAGACTGCAATCTGAAGCCAGGCCGTCCATTTCCAGAGACGGGGTGCTCAGCCAGAAACTCTGCTGTGTCCGGCGGAGGGTCACAGACCTGCTACACATACCTGCCCTGCTGGACGGGGATGTGCGCGGGGGACAGTCACCACCTGCTGCATCAGAGCTCTGCCGGAGTCTGATGCCAGAAGTGGCTGGACACGCCAGGCAGCGGCTGAGAGACATGGAAAGGGAGTGAGTGGGCAAGAGCCCCACGTGGGAGGAAGGAGGGCGGAAGACAGAGCAGGCCAGGAGAGTGGGAAGTGGGCGTCGGAAAGGGAGGACACTGGGGTCTCCTCGGAGGCGGGCTCTCGCCCAAGGGAGGAGCCGGGCACTGGCACTGACCGCCCCCAGGAAAGGCCACGTGGCTGGGTCCAGGGAGCGGAGGCGGGCTGGGTGCTGCCCCGTCCCCACCTACAGAGGCGCTTGCTGGCCAGGATGTTCTGCACCTGCCTGATGGTCAGGAGCTAGCGGCACAGATGCCAGGTCTGGCCGTGCGTCTCTGCCCCTCGAGGGCTCCCTGCTTCCTGCTCGGGGCCCGGACATGCCTCCCACTCCTCGGGCCATGGGTGCCCTGGTCTGTGGTCCAGGCACAGGGTGGGCGGCCAGGTGGGTCCACCTGGGCCCAGCTCTGCAGAGCTCACGCTTTTACATCAGCCCCCAGGTCCAGAGGTGGGGAGACCGTAGGAGGCCCCCCACTTGGGTGCCAGCTGGATTCCCCAATCCAGCTTCACCAAAGCGCCCCATTCTCTGGGACTATGAGACACTCGCCCTGTTCATGGAGCTGATTCTCCAGCCTCCATTGGGTATTTTCTCGTCTCCACCAATTAGAACACAGGAGGAGGGTGAGCAATCTGTCCCCCCAACTCCATCCACAGGGGACACTTTCTCCCGCTGAAAGAACCACAGTTTTTAAAATTTTATTGAAGTCTAGTTGATTTACAATGTTGTGTTAATTTCTGCTGTACAGCAAAGTGACTCGGTTATACATACATCACATTCTTTTCCATATTCTTTTCCATGATGGTTTATCCCAGGACATTGAATGTAGTTCCCTGTACTGCACAGCAGGACCTTGTGGTATATCCATCCTGTACACAATAGTTTGCATCTCCTGACCCCAAACTCCTGGTCCATCCCTCCCCCAACCCCCTCCCCCTTGGCAACCACAAGTCGGATCTCTGTGTCTGTGAGTCTGTTTTTCTTTTGTAGTTGCAGAATCACGATTCTGTTCCCATTTCTATCCCCTCCCCGTGTAATCTCATCTTCCTGCGGCAGGGGGTGCGGTGGGCCAGCCCAGCCAGGGGTCTGCAGCCCTGGGATCTAGGGCTCGGGACCAGAGATGAGCCTCTGGGCACACAGCCGGTACCCCATCCGGTCACAGTTTAGGTCCTGCAGGGAGAACAGCGCGTCAGAGTGCAGAGAAGGACTCCCAGTCCCGCGCTGGGGCAGGGCCCTCTCCCTGGGGCTGGCGTGGAAGACGCAGCCCAGCGCCTGCAGCTCTCAGCGTCTGACGACAGGGGGAAACCGGCCTTCAGATGGAGAGCCGCGGTTGACCAATGACGCGGCTGAACCACTGATTCACGGCATCCACACCCCACGCCCGCCCAGGGCTTCCCGTTTCCTGATGTGTGACGTAATACATTTCCTTATTTCTGTTAAAGCCGGTTTGAGTCAGAGTTTCTGTTTCTTGTAGCTGAAGGCACCACCTATTTCCTTTCATGGCTAAAACCCATTTACCGACAGTCCTAGAACCATAAAAGCAAGAGTGCTGTGGCCTGATGGGGCTTCAGGGATCAACTGCCAACCTTCCCCAACCTTCCCGGTGGAGGGAACCCTGACAACGGGGCTCTTACTCCAGACTCTGAGTCCCCCATGGATAGAAAATCGATAGACAGCTGCTTTAGCCCTGGTGTTTTTTACTTAAAATGTCTTTCTTAAGAACTCTTGGTACATTGAAATGTTATTTCTTAGGCCTATTAAAATATTAAGTGTATGATTTTGTCTCCTTGGATATTGAGTTTAGGAGCTGTAAATAAGGATTTGTGAAGAGCAATTCAAGTACCTCTTACTTAACCTTATAAATATCCCCAAGTTGGGGTAAGGTAATAGCCAAACACTGTGAGTTCCCTGGTGGCGCAGTGGTTGCGCGTCCGCCTGCCGATGCAGGGGACGCGGGTTCGCGCCCAAACAAAAAAACAAAAAAACAAAAAAACACTGTGAGCACTCAGAAGAAGAAAAAAATCACATGCAAAGAAATACAAATTAAGATTATCTTAGATTTCTACAGCGCAGCCCTCTGTGCCAGCATGGAAGGAAGCCACATGTAAAGAGTTGTAAGGAGGAGAAAACGTGCTCCTCACACCTTGAAGCCAGTCAAGCTGGGATTCCTGTGTAAAGACAGGTTTGCAAGTTTAAATCATATTCTTGTGCTCTCATCAAAAAAAGATTATTTAGTTAAAAACAACAGGAATCATATCAAATCCACAAGAACTTACAAAGAATACACCTTCCTGGAAAAATTTACTTGAAAATATGTTTCAGCCACTGAGATAAGAAGCAAAAATTAGCTCAAGAAAGGGAAAGTCATCCATGGAAACACTGGCCAAGACCACTGAGACCGGTTTAAAAAAAGCAAAACTTCTACATCTACCAAGTTCCAAAAAAAAAAAAAAAAAAATCTGCAAAATAGAAAAGGAACAACAAAAGCTATCAGGAACAGAAACCCCAGATTAAATGAACAAAAGTCAAGAAGTTGAGGGCAGAGGGGTGTGGGGCAGGGAGGAGAATAAGGGGTCCTTCACGGCCTCTCTCCTGCACATACGTACGCACATGCACACACGTGCACACACAAAACCCACTTTGTACACTGTTTCAAACGTGTAAGTTAAATAATTACTTTGAAATCTTAAATATACTCGCTAGTATAATTTAAAATAGGATATGTGATTTTCCAAACACCAAAAACATCAATAGCAAAGAAAATACAGTCCATTTACGTGGGTTATGTTGACATGACAGGAAAAAGGAATGAAAAACAGAACTATTAAAAAAAAAAAAGAAGTGTACTGTGAGAAATCAGCTCTTCAGTTAGAGAACATGTTTTGCTCATGCTGTACAATTCTCCAACTTTTGTATTTTTTCCCATAATTTCAGCCGTATTTTCTTACCACTTGCAGCATCATTGCCTTTTATTTTTCCTTAAATTGATTCACTTTTTAACTTAAAAACATAGTATAGCCTTTTCCTTAAGCAAAAATAACTGCCAGGTCATGGGTCTGCAGTATTTTCTTCTCCTAATACACACTGAAACAAATAACCATTAAGATAAAAGCATTCAGTATAAAGAAGGTGTGGCACATATATACAATGGAATACTACTCAGCCATAAAAAAGAGTGAAATCATGCTATTTGCAGCACCATGGATGGACCCAGAGATTATCATACTAAGTGAAGTAAGTCAGACAGAGAAAGACAAATACCGTATGATATCACTTATATGTGGAATCTAAAATACGACACAAATGAACTTATCAACAAAACAGAAACAGACTCAGAGACACAGAGAACAGACTTGTGGTTGCCTAGGTGGGGGTAAGGGTTGGGGGAGGGGGGAGGGATGGTTTGGGAGTTTGGGGTCAGCAGATGCAAACTGTTATCTATAGGATGGATAAACAACAAGGACCTACTGTAGAGCACAGGGAACTATATTCAGTATCCTGGGATAAACCATAATGGAAAAGAGTATGAAAAAGAATGTATGTACGTATGACGGAGTCACTTGGTGCACAGGCAGAAATTAACACAACGTTGTAAATCAACTCTACTTTAGTAAAAGAAATTTTAGAAAAAGATAAAAGCATTCATACACGGACTACCTAAAGTTATTTTCTAAATTACCAGTCATATATTCCACACTTGGGAAACACTTATCTTGGAAAATATTAATAAATAATATTTGATAAGTTCAATTCATTTTGTCTTTACTCATTATAATGAGTATCCAGAAGAACATAGATGGTTTTAGTAGCAGGTGGCTTTTGAAATGAGAGGTGTTAAAAGCAGAGCCCACAATGCTCCTTAAGGATTACACACTAAAAATCACAAAAAAATCAGAGCACACAAACTCATACTGAAACATAAAGAGCTGGAATCCCACTAAGGTTCTTTCTGTTGCTGCTAGAGCCCACGGCGTGTCCGTGGTGCGTCTGTGCTCGGGGGACCCCTCCCCCCATGTCACGGTGAGGACCCGAGCCCAGCTGCTGTGAGACCAGGACGGGCCATGCTGGGCATGTGGAGGCTGACCCTGAGCTCCGGCCCTCGCACCGCACGGGGCCCCACCGTTGGCACCTTGGGGACAATGTGCAGGAGCCCGTGACCCTGCGAGAACCCAGCCCCTGCGGGAAAGAGCTCAGGCTCAGGCGGAAGGAGGGGGGGTGTGTGACCCTGCGAGAACCCAGCCGCTGCGGGAAAGAGCTCAGGCTCAGGCGGAAGGAGGGGGTGAGTGTGTGTGAGTGTGAGTGTGAGGGTGTGCGCGCATGGGCGTGGCAGCGACAGAGCCCAGGGAGGGTGGTGTCACCGAGAGGGCAGAGGCGCAGGGCTGGGCGCTGCCCTCTGGCAGGACAGCGGCCTCCTCTCTGCCTCTGACGGGCCAGGCCGCTCTGGCTGCAGCGAGGCTGTGACACGGTTGATGGCTGCCCATCCCTCCCTGGCCTCCGCCCCGGGGGACTATGTTTGGGCTCCTTCCTCCTGGGCGTCCAGGGTGAAGGGAGAGCGTGTGAAAGTCCCTCGCGGCCCCTCGCCCAGCGGGGAGCTCCCAGGGCACTGGGCTCCTTCGGGCTGTTCTCTGGGTTCTGCGGGGAGGCTTCCTGGGTCTCTGGGAAGCGTCTGAAGGTGGCCCACCTCAGTCCTCAGGACCCGGCCGGGCACCAGGCTGAGGCCTGGAGCTGCTGCGCTCCCCTCCGGCAGCCTGTGATTGAGGTAACTGGGCGGCCTCCTCTCTGCCCACCTCCCTGAGGGCACAGGACCACTGCCATCAGAACTCCTGGTGTGGCCCTGACAGCCTCAGACACTCTCTGAGCTCCTGAGGGCGACCTCGGGAAGCTTCCAGAAGCTTCTTGAAGAGCAAGAAAGTTCCTTCTCACAGTTCATCTTGTGGATCAGATGTCACCTCCTCGGACGGGCCTTTTCTCCACCATCACATCTGTCCCCTCCAGGCCTCCTTCCTGATTTCCAGGACAAGCTATACTCTCCCCATTCTCCCCCCGTCTGGCCGCGTCCCCCAACCCCTCAAGCAAAGATCAGCCTACACCTCTTGCGGGGCTCCCATGGCAGCTCCCTCCTCACTGTGTGGACCCAAGTGTCCTGGGTCTGCCTTGAATACTCAAGACATGAAGAGAGAAATGGTAAATAAAAATGAATTTCAAGGTGTTAAACAGTCTCGGGGTGGTTTCTTCCCGTCACTGCTCCCTGGTTCCCTCGAATTTGTTTGAGCAAAACTTTGTTTTATTTTATTGCATGACGCTTACAGAAAATGCATATTATAAGATTAAAGTTAAAACATAAATAAAGAACTCAGAGGGAAGGGAAAGAAAAAAATAACCCAGTAAAATAAGACCAGGGAGAAGAATAACAAACAAAAGAAATCTAAGTAAGCTTCTTTCCCATTTCTGAAGTTAGGCTGAAAATTTAATCAAGAGCTTCCTAGTTGCCAAAGCAAAAAGGAACTCAAAGTTGGTCAGGAAAATACTGATTAGTTTTAAGATTTTTGCTCAATTTTGCTCTAAATACACTTTTAGAAAACTATCCAGAGCATGGAGGTGCAGATCACAGTTTTCTCCACCTGGTGGGCTTTAGGGTGACGTTTTCCACTTTGTACATTTTTATACCTTCTACAATGAATGCTCCACAGCGAGCACGTCTACGTCTGGGAGGCGCTACTGTTTTCTCATCAGTTATCCGTTGCCATAGTGACAACCACAGAAGAAACCACACGACCTCGGGAACAGTCGGCGCCACGTTCTTCACTCACCAGTCTGGGCGCCGCCATATGGGCAGTTCTGGGGTGAAGGCTCAGGGACACGCATGTTTCGGGGTCTGCTGGGTGGCCTTGTCGTGCTCTGCTGAGCCCGGCACCGTCTGGAACGAGTAGCCGGCGTGGCTCAGCTTAGCCGGCTTCTCAGATAATCATCTCTGAGGAGGCGGCACCGGCAGCCAGGACCCGACAGCCCGGCGACCACGGCGACGTGGTTCTATTTTAAGGACCGTGAAGCCAGGCTCAGAAGCTGTGGTTGGAGCGGCGCGCTCTGAGAGCCGTGGCGCTTTGCTAACTTATCCTGTCAAGGTGCCTGCACGGCGGTGACAAGGAAAACGCTACAGCACTGGGGGGCTGAGCGATGATACCCCCCCGGCTGCGCGCTGGTGCGGCGGCTGCTCCAGACGAGGTGTCACCCCGGCTGTTTGCCTCCGGAAGGAAGGGGTGGGGAGGACTCCCGGGCTGGCCTCTGCCAGAGCAGCCTGTTTTCTCAGACACTGGATGGACGGAGCTGTGTCACTGGCCTCGGGCCGGTGCCAGGGCCACCGGACATCACCCGTGAGCCCCTCAGCAAACCAGCAAGAGCACGGCAATCAGAAGGCCCCAATTCAAAACTGGCCGAAGGCTTAAAGCATCTGGACAGTCACTGAGGTTGCATGTGTGGCCAGGGATCCCCTGAAAACCTTTCTACACCCCAGAAGATGGCTGTAGGAATATCCCAGAGGCAACCCAGGCTCCCTAACCCACTGCCCCCAACCCCACCCACCAGGGCCGCCTCCCTCTCCCAGGAGCCCTGGGAGATACTGCCCCAAAGCCGCAGTATTTTATCCAAGGCTGCGCCTTCCCAGGCCAGCACCCTTGGGAGCACATACTGAACTTCACTTGGGTGTTTCTTTCCTTCTGGGATCATCCCGTCTGCACCTTCTCCTGGGCCTGTGTTGTGGCCCAGCTCCAAGAATAGATCATGCCAGAGCATTCGGCACCTGCCCCGTGGCCTGGGAAGAGCTCCACTTTTCCTACTATCCCATGGGGACAGAGAAGGGAGCCATTAGCATCAATAACTCTGATTTCCTAAACTCTGATGCAGACAAAATTGTGCAGATACCCTGGGGTCTAGGAATTCCCTCGCAAGCCCATTCATGCATTCCTTCATGCTCAGCGTGGGAAGGATAAAATGAGGAGTGTGATATCACGCAGTCCCAGTTTTAAAAGCTTAGAGCTAATTGAGAACATAAGACACACGTCTATAAAAGCAACTTCAATGGGAAGCAGGACAGCAAGCCCCAACCACATGCAGCAGATGTGGTGACAATGTTGGCTCATTAAAAAGCTGGGACCTGGGGCCACACCAAGAACTTTATTTTCCTGATGTGAGAGTTCATTAACATGAAGAGTCTTTCAAAGATACACAAACGGTGCATCTGCTTTCTGCCCTTGAGGACTTGCCCTCGTGGACAGCAGCGAGGTGTAGGGCGGACCGCTCTGGTGGGGCGGGGGCTAGGAGGGTGCAGGAGGAGCAGAGCTGAGAGTCCCGGGGACTGGGGGCGGGTCTGACGGGGTTTGGGAGGGAGGGGCCCTGAACACAGGACCACGTCCCATTCCTCTTCATGTTCCGAGCGGCCAGCGAGGCTTTGGGCACCTGGAAACTGGCTGATTGTCTTTTAGGCAAATGCATTACGTGTGCACGGGTTGGAATTCACCTGGCACGTTCCTGCAAGAATGAAACGCAGTCACATCCACGGTACATCGGGTGTGAACATCAGAACCCTTCCTTGATTTGTTTGTTCCAAATAAGGCATTCTCTCCCAGCAAGTCCTTGACGTCTCCTAATAGGTTAGCTTAGGACTCATTAATGACTACTTTTTTATGCAAAAGAAGCTTTGTTTTCTAAAAGAGTGTGTCCTTAGGATTAAAGGGGAAAGAAACTCTGGACCACCCCTAGGTTACCCAACAACGTGGCTGGGAGGCCATCAACTCAGGAACTGGACGGCTGGCGTTTCCCAGAGTTTCTGGAAGGCTCTCCTGAGGGAGCACGTGGGGTGGTGCCCGCGAGGGCTTGTCCCGGTGCCACCGTGTGCCAGACACGAGGCCGAGTCAGTGCCCTCTGTCCACGTCCCCATCCAGATCACTCCACCTCCCATAACCTCTCCAGTGCAGGCCTGGCCAAAGGGGGAGGAGTTCTAGTTAAAAAGACAAGGAAGGCGTCCGTGGTCCCTGGGGTCTCCAGGACCAGCCCTCCACTGGGCCGCTGGGCCCAGGAAGCCCCTTCCTCGGGACTCAAAGTGGTTTCGCTGCATCCAGGGAGCCCAGCCCGTCCTTTGAGGGGCAGTGTGGCCCCCACAGCCCGGGGATTGGTCCAGTGCAGCCAGCCTGGCCCAAGGTCGGCCCAGTCGGCCCAGGTCAGCGCCCAGCTCCTCCCGTGTTGTGGGCCCCTGACCACTCCCGGAGGAGGACCGATGGCGGGGACATGTCCGTGGAGCCAGCCTGGCTCTCCAGGCTCCACCTGGGTGATGGATGCCTGGTCTGAGAGGACTGGGAAAAAAGAGAAAGAGAAAGAAGGGAAGGGAAGGGAAAGGAAGGGAAGGGAAGGGAAGAGAAGAGAAGAGAAGAGAAGAGAAGGAAAAAAGAAGACATCATCCAGGGTCTTGGTGCTCTGGCCGGGTGTCAGGCCTGAGCCTCTGAGGTGGGAGAGCTGAGTTCAGGACATCCACCTGGGTGATGGATGCCTGGTCTGAGAGGACTGGGAAAAAAGAGAAAGAGAAAGAAGGGAAGGGAAGGGAAAGGAAGGGAAGGGAAGGGAAGAGAAGAGAAGAGAAGAGAAGAGAAGGAAAAAAGAAGACATCATCCAGGGTCTTGGTGCTCTGGCCGGGTGTCAGGCCTGAGCCTCTGAGGTGGGAGAGCTGAGTTCAGGACATTGGTCCACCAGAGACCTCCCGCCCCACATAACATCAAATGGCGAAAGCTCTCTCAGAGATCTCCATGTAAACGCTAAGACCCAGCTCCAACGAACGACCAGCAAGCTACAGTGCTGGACACCCCATGCCAAACAACTAGCAAGACAGGAACACAACCCCACCCATTAGCAGAGAGGCTGCCTAAAATCATAATAAGGTCACAGACACCCCCAAACACACCACCGGACGTGGTCCTGCCCACCAGAAAGACAAGATCCAGCCTCATCCACCAGAACACAGGCACCAGTCTCCTCCACCAGGAAGCCTACACAACCCACTGAACCAACCTTACCCACTGGGAGCAGACACCAAAAACAACGGGAACTATGAACCTGCAGCCTGCGAAACGGAGACCCCAAATACAGTAAGTTAAGCAAAATGAGAAGACAGAGAAATACACAACAGACAAAGGAGCAAGGTAAAAATCCACCAGACCAAACAAATAAAGAGGAAATAGGCAGTCTACCTGAAAAAGAATTCAGAGTAATGATAGTAAAGATAATCCAAAGTTTTGGAAATAGAGGGGAGAAAATACAAGAAACGTTTAACAAGGACCTAGAAGAACTAAAGAGCAAACAATGATGAACAACAAAATAAGTGAAATTTAAAATTCTCTAGAAGGAATCAGTGGCAGAATAACTGGGGCAGAAGAACGGATAAGTGACCTGGAAGATAAAATAGTGGGAATAACTACCACAGAGCAGGATAAAGAAAAAAGAATGAAAAGAATTGAGGACAGTCTCAGAGACCTCTGGGACAATATTAAATGCACCAGCAGTCGAATTATAGGGGTCCCAGAAGAAGAAGAGAAAAAGAAAGGGACTGAGAAAATATCTGAAGAGATTATAGTTGAAAACTTTCCTAATATGGTTAAGGAAATAGTCTATCAAGTCCAGGAAGAACAGACAGTCCCATACAGGATAAATCCAAGGAGAAACATGCCAAAACACATATTAATCAAACTATCAAAAGCAAGAAAAAGAAACAAATAACATACAATGGGATGCCCCAAAAGATTAACAGCTGATCCTTCAGCAGAAACTCTGCAAGCCAGAAAGGAGTGGAAGGACATATTTAAAGTGATAAAAGGGAAAAACCTACAACCAAGATTACTCTACCCGGCAAGGAGCTCATTCGGATTTGACGGAGAAATTAAAACCTTTACAGACTAGCAAAAGCTAAGAGAATTCAGCACCACCAAACCAGCTCTACAGCAAATGCTAAAGGAACTTCTCTAGGCAGGAAACACAAGAGAAGGAAAAGACCTACAATAACAAACCCAAAACAATTAAGAAAATGGCAATAGAAACATACATATCGATAACTACCTTAAATGTAAATGTATTAAGTGTTCCAACCAGAAGACATAGACTGACTGAATGGATAAAAAAACAAGACCCATACATATGCTGTCTACAAGAGACCACTTCAGACCTAGGGACACATAGAGACTGAAAGTGAGGGGATGGAAAAAGATATTCCATGCAAATGGAAATCAAAAGAAAGCTGGGGTAGCAATTCTCATATCAGAAAAAATAGACTTTAAAATAAAGACTATTACAAGAGACAAAGAAGGACACTGCATAATGATCAAGGGAGGAATGAAGAAGAAGATATAACAATTGTAAATATTTATGCACCCAACTTAGGAGCACCTCAATACATAAGGCAAATGCTAGCAACCATAAAAGGGGAAATTAACAGGAACACAATAATAGTAGGGGACTTTAACACCCCACTTTCACCAATGGACAGATCATCCAAAATGAAAATAAATAAGGAAACACAAGCTTTAAGTGATACATTAAACAAGATGGACTTAATTGATATTTATAGGATATTCCAACCAAAAACAGCAGATTACACTTTCTTCTCAAGTGCTCATAGAACATTCTCCAGGATAGATCATATCTTGGGTCACAAATCAAGACTTGGTAAATTAATAAAATTGAAATCATATCAAGTGTCTTTTCTGACCACAACACTATGAGACTAGATGTCAATTACAGGGAAAAAAATCTGTAAAAAATACAAACACATGGACGCTAAACAATACACTACTAAATAGCCAAGAGATCA
>NC_041223.1:2027015-2027713 GCF_002837175.3 Physeter macrocephalus | reverse complement strand
CCTAAACCAATAAGAGGAAGAAGAACAAAAAAACCCCAAAGTTAGCAGAAGGAAAGAAATCATAAAGATCAGATCGGAAATAAGTGAAAAAGAAATGAAGGAAATGATAGCAAAGATCAATAAAACTAAAAGCTGGTTCTTTGAGAAGATAAACAAAATTGATAAAGCATTAGCCAGACTCATCAAGAAAAAAAGGGAGAAGAGTCACATCAATAGAATTAGAAATGAAAAAGAAGAAAGGCCATATATGACAAACCCACAGCCAACATCATTCTCAATGCTGAAACACTGAAACCATTTCCGCTATATATGCCAATAAAATGGACAACCTGGAAGAAATGGACAAATTCTTAGAAAAGCACAACCTTCTGAGACTGAACCAGGAAGAAATAGAAAATATAAACAGACCAATCACAAGCACTTAAATTGAAACTGTGATTTAAAATCTTCCAACAAACAAAAGCCCAGGACCAGATGGCTTCACAGGCAAATTCTATGAAACATTTAGAGAAGAGCTAGCACCTATCCTTCTCAAACTCTTCCCAAATATAGCAGAGGGAGGAACACGCCCAAACTCATTCTACAAGGCCACCATCACCCTGATACCAAAACCAGAGAAAGATGCCACAAAAAAAGAAAACTACAGGCCAATATCACTGATGAACATAGATGCAAAAATCCTCAACAAAATACTAGCA
>NC_041223.1:1971764-2026572 GCF_002837175.3 Physeter macrocephalus | reverse complement strand
GGAAGTTTTAGCCACAGCAATCAGAGAAGAAAAAGAAATAAAAGGAATCCATATCAGAAAAGAAGAAGTAAAGATGTCACTGTTTGCAAATGACATGATTCTATACATAGAGAATCCTAAAGATGCTACCAGAAAACTACTAGAGCTAATCAATGAATTTGGTAAAGTAGCAGGATACAAAATTAATGCACAGAAATCTCTTGCATTCCTATACACTAATGATGAAAAATCTGAAAGAGAAATTAGGGAAGCACTCCCATTTACCATTGCAACAAAAAGAATAAACCTACCTAAGGAGACAAAAGACCTATATGCAGAAAACTATAAGACACTGATGAAAGAAATTAAAGATGATATAAACAGATGGAGACATATACCATACTCTTGGATGGGAAGAATCAACACTGTGAAAATGACTATACTACCCAAAGCAATCTACAGATTCAGTGCAACCCCTATCAAACTACCAATGGCATTTTTCACAGAACAAAAAATTTCACAATTTGTATGGAAACACAAAAGACCCTGAATAGCCAAAACGATCTTGAGAAAGAAAAACAGACCTGGAGGAATCAGGCTCCTGGACTTCAGACTATACTCCAAAGCTACAGTAATCAAGAAAGTATGGTACTGGCACAAAAACAGAAATATAGATCAATGGAACAGGATAGAAAGCCCAGAGATAAACCCACACACATATGGTCACCTTATTTTTGATAAAGGAGGCAAGAATATACAATGGAGAAAAGACAGCCTCTTCAATAAGTGGTGCTGGGAAAACTGGACAGCTACATGTAAAAGAATGAAATTAGAACACTCCCTAACACCACACACAAAAATAAACTCAAAATGGATTAAAGACCTAAATGTAAGGCCAGACACTATCAAACTCTTAGAGGAAAACATAGGCAGAACACTCTATGACATAAATCACAGCAAGATCCTTTTTGACCCATCTCCTAGAGAAATGGAAATAAAAACAAAAATAAACAAATGGGACCTAATGAAACTTAAAAGCTTTTGCACAGCAAAGGAAACCATAAACAAGACGAAAAGACAACCCTCAGAATGGGAGAAAATATTTGCAAGTGAAACAACTGACAAAGGATTAATCTCCAAAACATACAATCAACTCAGGCAGCTCAATATCAAAAAGCAAACAACCCAATCCAAAAATAGGCAGAAGACCTAAATAGACATTTCTCCAAAGAAGATATAAAGATTGCCAACAAATGCATGAAAAGATGCTCAACATCACCAATCATAAGAGAAATGCAAATCAAAACTACAATGAGGTATCACCTTACACCAGTCGTAATGGCCATCATCAAAAAATCTACAAACAGTAAATGCTGGAGAGGGTGTGGCGAAAAGGGACCCCTCCTTGCACTGTTGGTGGGAATGTAAATTGATACAGCCACTGTGGAGAACAGTGTGGAGGTTCCTTAAAAAACTAAAAATAAAATTACCATACGTCCCAGCAATCCCACTACTGAGCATATACCCTTTGAAAAACATAATTCAAAAAGAGTCGTGTACCACAACGTTCATTGCAGCTCTATTTACAATAGCCAGGACACAGAAGCAACCTAAGTGTCCATCAACAGATGAAAGGATAAATAAGATGTGGCACATATATACAATGGAATATTACTCAGCCATAAAAAGAAACGAAATTGAGTTATTTGTAGTGAGGTGGATGGACCTAGAGACTATCATACAGAGTGAAGTGGGTCAGAAAGAGAAAAACAAATACCATATGCTAACACATATATATGTAATCTAAAAAAAAAAATGGTACTGAAGAACCTAGGGGCAGGACAGGAATAAAGACGCAGACGTAGAGAATGCACTTGAGGACACGGGGACGGGGAAGGGTAAGCTGGGGCAAAGTGAGAGAGTGGCATGGACTTATATACACTATCAAATGTAAAATAGATAGCTAGTGGGAAGCAGCCGCATAGCACAGGGAGATCAGCTCGGTGCTTTGTGACCACCTAGAGGGGTGGGATAGGGAGGGTGGGAGGGAGACTCAAGAGGGAGGAGATATGGGGATATATGTATATGTATAGCTGATTCACTTTGTTATACAGCAGAAACTACACACCATTGTAAAGCAATTATGCTCCAATAAATATGTTAAATAAATAAATAAACAAATAATTTTTTTTTTTAAAAAAGACAAGAAAGAAGACAGCCAGCAACACTGAGGACATCACAATCCAAAGGGATTCTCTGGGCCTGCAGCAAACCAGCTCTGCCTGTCGGCCCGGTGTCGTCATGTGATGATTTAGGGCTTTGTAGCGTCCCGGCCTGTCTACTCACTTATGAAAGCTCATCAGAGAAAGAGAGAGCACGCAATTATCTCACTCCAGTTTCAGTCCTGTCTCTGTGCGTTCCGTCAAGCTGGAATAATACACATGTGCCCTGAGATTCTTCCTGATGCAAGCGCTTCACGAATAATGATTTAGATTTGCGGGGGGGATGGGATCTGTGCTCATAGATGACACACAGGACACATGCTTCTGCTTCCTTACTTGGGGGACACAATCACCCTGGGTGCCTTGCACCTAAGTGCCTCTCAAGCTCGGGCTTTCCCCGCGGGCCAAGGTCACTGTCACCGTTTAGCATCACGTATCAGGCACCCGCCACCTGGGATTCAGCGACACCAGAGGAAGATGTAAGAGCCTCTTTCTCTGCATTTCAAGGAAAAGCTATTAAAGAAACACATAAATAAATCCTCAGCATCTGGAATTTGCATAAAACCAAGGAAGAAAAGTGGAATTCTAGAAGGTTGGTTGGAAATTTAAGGGTCACGTCAGGTTTCAGGGGCTTGGGGTATTGTTCTGAACTTCCATAGTTGTCACTTTGATGGCATTATTATATACTAGAAAAAACCGAGCATAACACAACCAAAATTAAGCAGAGAGTTTGGGTTTCCATGTACAAATTGAATAATAGGCACCAAGTCTAGATAATGCAAATTTCTCAGTGAAAGATAGAATACGAAATTTAATCAATTTCATCAATCATTTTCAAAATTAGACTTTTTAAATTCGAGCCTATTTCAAGGGGTGTGACCCTCTGGGTCCCCAAATGCAGTCTATTAATAGAAGCTCGGAACGACGGGAGAGGTGAAGAGTAACAGCATAAGAAAATTAGCTGAATATTTCGGTTTTCCTTTTGGCAGTTGAGGGTTGCTGGGGAATCGGGGACAGAAGGGGCGTTTGTGGGGGGGGTCACGTTCGGCTCCACGCTGCCCTCTGAAGCAGGTCTAATTACTCTGAACCTCTTTGCTCCTTGCTGTTGTGAGGCTGAGCTGATTAAATGTGGGGAGGGCATAGTTCCCTTTCCCAGGGATGGGGTTACTGAACATGCTTTCTCTTTATTTCTACTGTAACCCCCTGTTTATAAACCTCCCTGCTTCTAGTTATTTTCCCAGCCCGAATAGCTCCTTGCTGTATGCAGTCGATAGAACCAGACGGTATGTTTTCATTTCTCCTAACGAGCGTGGTCCCAGCGTGATGGCAGGCCCATCGCCACGATCATTCGAGGCCGTATTCTCCCCTTTCAAGAGAGAAAGGTCCAAATCACACAGCTACCACATAAACAGCAGACTTAGGTTTGGAATCCATGTCTTTTTTCGCTTTCCATGGCTTATTTCCATTAGAACTCACTAACTGAATTCGTATTAAGGCGTTCATTCAGTGCATGTTTATTGCCTCCTATGTGTCAGGCCCTGCCGTGAGCAAAATAGAATAAACCCCTCGCCTCATGGATTTTACGCTCTAGCAAGAGAGACAGATAAAGACCGTGAAATGGGCACACGGACAGGATGTGGCTGGTGGCACAGGCTGTCAGGCCAGGCGAGGTCAAGGGGAGCTGGGGACGGTTGCAATTTTCAATAAGGTGGCCCAGGTAGGCCTCACTGCAGAGTGACAGCTGAGCAGGGACTTGAAAGTGGGGGGATTAGCACGGGGCTCTGGGGGGGGCTTCCAGGTGGAGGGAGGGGCATCGCCAGGCCCCAGGTGGGAGCCCCCAGGTGCAGCAGGTCAGTGTGCAGGGGGGAGGGAGGAGGGGCAGCAGGGGAAGTCCAGGTTAGAGAGCGGAGACCCGGAGGGGCGGGACCGCTGTCAGGCCATCGGCTTTCATTCTCACTCACTGCAAAAAGCTCCCCGGCTGCTTTGCGGGGAGTCAATTCTAGGGGGCAAGTCACTCAGTGGGAGGACTGATACAGAAGCCCCTTCCAGCCATGCTGGCAGAAAATGATGGTGGTGGGAAAGGTGAAAGGAGTGTGAAGCCCGGATCTGAGTGTTGCAGGGGGAGCCACTTTCCCAAGGACAGGATGTGGGTGAGAGAGAGAGAGAGAGAGAGAGAGAGAGAGAGAGAGAGAGAGAGAGAGAGGGGCCAGGTAGGCTCTCACCTGGGCAGCTGGAGGGAGTGCTGGGGCCTGGCTGTGGGTGGACCAGGAATCCCCTAGAAACGCCGTGAGCTGTCCTGGGGGGCGTCCATCAGCATCTAGAGAGGAGGAGAGAAAAGAAGGGCTGAGGGCTGGTTAGAGGCCAGGGGCCGAGAGGGGACAGCCAAGGCGACTGAGTGTCCAGGGGGGTGGACGCCACGGGGGAGGGTCTGGGGAAGGGAGTGGTCGAGTGCACTGAATGCCGTCAGTACCTTCCCTAGGAGGAGGCCTAGGAACGGATCGTCACAGAAATTGCTTTTAAATTTTAAATTATTTAACATACACAAAGGGGCCTCCTCCAAATAAAGCCAGACCACAGAACCATCAACCTGCAAAACCTAATCAGTAGTCCATATGTAAAAACTAGTTTAGGGGCTTCCCTGGTGGTGCAGTGGTTGAGAATCCGCCTGCCGATGCAGGGGACACGGGTTTGTGCCCCGGTCCGCGAAGATCCCACATGCCGCGGAGCGGTTCGTGCCCCGGTCCGGGAAGATCCCACGTGCCGCGGAGCGGCTGGGCCCGTGAGCCATGGCCGCTGGGCCTGCGCGTCCGGAGCCTGTGCTCCGCAATCGGAGAGGCCACAGCAGTGAGAGGCCCGCGTACCGGAAAAACAAAAACAAAAACAAAAAACTAGTTTAAAGGCACAGTAATAACATCCAAAGAAGGAAAGACAGTACTTTCACTCCATTATCTTTTAAAAGTGACGTCCGGTCAGAGAAGTACAGTAATCAACAAAGCCCCTATGCCTTAGAAACAAAGTCTTGGGGAAGAAGGTGAGTGGACAAATTTCTGAGAATTTCCACCAATAAACCTACATTTGAAAAGAAACAACCAATGGGCAATTGAGGGAAAATATATCAAAAGGCCTCTGGGGTCAAAGTTCTGCCCGCCCCCTGGCCCTGAGCCGCGGAGCCCGAGGAAGGGCAGAGAGAGGTGGCTGTCCAGGGCGACTGCCCCACTCACCTCGGGTGGGTCCGAGCGGCGGACGGGAATCGGAGCAGGAAGGCCGGCAGGGGCGGTGGGCCCAGCAGAGGAGGCCCGGCACATGTGCAAACGCCCCGGAAGGGAGGCCCGGTCCTACCAGAGGCTGAGGGTACGCCCAGGAGAAGAGGCCCTGCTGAGAACTTGCTTGAACTAGGATAGGCCGTGACTCTAGGCTCTTAACAAAATACACAAAACCAGGATCAGATTTCAGCTCCAATAACCACCTTTGCCCCCAGGTACACCTTCCAGCAGCCCCAGAGCAGGGAGGATACAGAACCCAATGCTTAGAGGGAAGCTTCACTTTACGTTTAGGCACACAGACGATTCAGAGAGACCTGCCCCCACTACGTGAGAGAGAGAGGGGGCGGGGGTGGGGGGAGAGGGAGAGAGAGAGAGAGAGGGAGAGAGAGAGGGACGGAGAGAGAGAGAGGGAGAGAGGGAGAGAGAGAGGGAGAGGGAGGGAGAGGAAGGGAGAGGGAGAGGGAGAGGGAGGGAAGGAGAGAGAGAGAGAGAGAGAGGAAGGGAGAGGGAGAGAGAGAGAAAGAGAAGTGGGGAGCTGGGGGAGAGGAGGGAGGGCGGCACGGGACCACTCAACACATCACAGCTGTAAAGGAAAAAGAAAAATAAGGAGAGAGGGGGAAATAGCATGCAAAACATACAGGTTACGCCTGCTCTTCAAACATACTCCAGGAAATAGGAAAAACATTTCAATAATAAATTGTATGAAATTTAGCTAAAAATAAAGAGAATCAGAAATGACTGAGAAATGAATTCAAAGACGAAATGAGACAACAGAATAAAATGAAAAGTTGCCGAGATACGGAAATGGACTGAGGCCAGTAATTCATTGTTAGAGAGGTAAGGCCTATATTCAAAACCCCAAGGAAGGGGGCAACACAGCTCACACCTAATTAGTTCCACTGAGGACAAGCTCATCGCCTTTCACAGAGATAGTCACACAGTGAGAACAAAGACAAGAGCAACAGTAAGAAAGGAATGATCAGTCGAACCAGGAGAAAACGCCATGTGTGTAGGTTTAAAAATGGCCCAAAATGGCAATTCCATATGGCTCGACCTGATTAGACATAGAGGTGAGCCAGGCCCGAGGGCAATTGGTCTACCAGAAATGAAAACGAGTGCACCGGAAAAATATATTACTGGGAAGATTTTCCTGAAACAAAGGAAAAACATGTCTGCAGCTTTAAAGGGCACTTTTTCCTGTTCCAGGAAAAATTAGTTCACAACCATTGATCCCTGAGACCCACCTGAATTTACCGACTTTCGAGGATACGTCGCATTGTCCTAGTGTGCAGGCAGAAAGGTAGATGTCTGTGTCATCTAAGATGGAAAAGTGTAGGCCAGCCTCAGACCCCACCCCAGGGGCACTCAGGTCAGAAGACACTGTGGTGTCAGAGGCCCTGGGAAAGGCACTCGGGGGTCAGAACACCCCCGAGAAGTTCTCTTTCTCCACCAGGGAAGAGTTCGGTCAATAGTGTCACCCACCAGCCCTTCTCGAAAAAAAATACTTAACCCCCCAAATTTAACCAACACCAGTTGAATCAAGACTTTTAAAAAACTTAAGTATGAAAAAGCCTGGAAGGAAAGGACACTGGCTCCATAGTTGAAAACAGAAAGGACTGCGGCTAGATACTGTACAACCACGGACTCAGAGCAAACGCTGGCGGTGCAGAATGCACGTCTGTAAAAGTGCGGGAACCTGCAGCAGTCGTGGGGGAGGGAAATGGGTGCGGGAAATGCCCGCGCAAGGAGGCAATCAATGGCTTTTTTAAGTTAGAATATTAAATTTTAAAAAAATTTTAAAAAGAAAGTTGACTCTAATCCCAACTGTTTAGCTTCACTCTTTTGAGCCTTAGAGTTTTTTAGGAACTAATGTCACTTACGAAACTTAGGCGTTTCCTTCCTTTTCATCTTATTTTGTTAAACACAAGTTATATGAAATCTAATAAATGATATATATACTTAAATCATTGAGTTCATTTTTGTAAAACTTTGTAAAAACGTCTATCTACTCTCCTCTGGGAATATATGCCCTGGAGATCTCTGAAATGATGTTGAACAAACATGAACAGTAACGATTTCTGGGTGACGAGACTTGGAATGAATTTTCGCTTTTTGTCCATAGAGCATTCTCATCAATACAACAGTCACATTTGAAAGGAAAAAAGAGAAAGTCTGTCAATGCCTAGTACCCGCCTGGCTGTCGCGGCGCTCGCCCAGGACTTCTTCTTCTTCAGGTGTCAACGTCCCGTCACCACGTGGACCTGTGAGGGCCCCTGCCGAACCTTCTTATAAACATAGAACCTTGTCATCTGCATCCAATTAAAATCATCTGAGAAGGTACCACACAGTCAAAAAGGTCCTCTGTTACGCGAAAGATGGTCATTACCCCAGTGAGTCAGTGATCCCGTGAAGGGGCGGCCCGACTGAATTAGCGTGTTGAGAACAAAACCAGCACAACCAAAAAGGCTTTTGGTAAAATAATGATGATTCACTCACAGCGGCCTGGCCCAGGAGCCCCTGAGCCCTCCTCTCCCCTCTGCCTGCACAGAGCGGCTCAGAGCAGGTGACGCCCGCCGTTGGCACAGGACACAGTCCCGCGGGGCCTGAAGGCCCCTGACTCATGCAGGCTCTGCGGCGGCTCTGGGGGCACCAGGAGAAGGAGACGGCTCGCTGGGCCAACAGCCAGGACGTCCAGGTAGCAGGCCACCGTGTGGAAGCCTATGACACACCCTGGCCTGCAGCTTCTCTACAGGAGCAGCCCAAGGTGGACCCAGAGGGACGGGGGGAAAGGGCACAGGTGGAGAGAAAGGGGACCCGGCAGAGGAAGCACGGAGTGGAGAGGCTTTGTATCTCACAAGGTCAGGAGCTGGCTCCAGACACCCACGACCATGAATCCAAGAGCAATTCTTCTTCTCCTTTGGGTCACAAAACTCCTACAAATTGGAAACAGAAACATGTCTTCCGTGAAACACACTTCCCAGCTCTTGCTATAAGCATGGCCATGTAAGAAGCTGTTGGATGGGGCTTCCAGGAAAGCTATCTAAAGGTGGCTGATTCAGCTAGGTGGAATGTAGACGTGATGGCCACAGCCACAATAGATATTTTGCAACCATGAGGAAATTTGGAGCAGAAAGAAAAGGCCTATATCCCTGATAATGGGAGAAGGGAGGTGTGAGGAACCAACTCTAAGCAGCCTAGCTCCAGATTCATTTTATGGAAAAGAAAAATAAATCATTATCTGGTTCAAGTCTCTCTCATACACGTTTTCTGCTACGTGCATCTGAACCTAATCCTAAATGATACAGCTAAAAAATTGTATTAAAAAGTCAGCTATTTATTTCCCTAAACTCCTACAGTATTTACGCTTTGCACTAAATAACTTAGCCCTGAATTATACGTATATGTATTATTTATTAACCAACTGCGTGATAGATGATTCCCATCTTACCGCAGGGTCATAAGCTCTGTGCATGGAAATGAACCGTTTACACGCCCTGCGGGGGGCTCAGAGCCCCCCGGGCCGCCGGCCAGGCTCACAGGGGCCCCTCCTCTCCACCCTCTCATTCGCGACGAGCACGCCGAGGACGGGGGAAAGCGAGTCTCTCCGTCTACTCTTCAACCGGTGATGGTGTTACTTGCAAGGGCGGTGCATGAAGAAATGAAGGCTCAGAACCACGGGTCACCTGCCTGGGCGGCTCAGCGGGAAGGCGGCAGAAGCCGGTGCACACGCTGGCGCCCCCGCTGCGCGGCCTGGCCCCCGGGACTCTGGCCGCCGCGCCCCTCAGCCCGGCGGCTTTGCCCTGAGAAGAACCTTGCTGCGTGGGATCTCCATCAGCGGGCAGAAGAGTTAAAATCGTTTCTATTTTCCTCTTTCACTTTCGGTCTGCAATGGACAGCAGTCTGGTCCCACGGCGCTGCCGCGGGGACCGTGAGGGCGGTGGCTGTCCCAGGAGGGGCAGGAAGGTGGCGCGTGTCCCTCAGCGCTCAGGAAGCACCCCAGCAGGGACAGGGCGTTTGCACGTTGTCCCACCCCCGCCAACTCCCCCTGCAGAGAGCGAGGACTTTATCTCACCTCTCGGCCCACTCCCCTCGCACAGGGGGGCTGAGGGCCCTGGTCTGGAACGTTCTGGGGTTTCTGCCTCCCAGCAGGTCCCAACGAGAGGCGACTGGGAGAGACAGAGCTGAGCCCCCTCCTCGCCTACCTTGGCTCCTGTCACGACCTGGCCACCGGCACGCCGCTGTGCTGGGGACTCGGGACAAGGCCACCACCGCGTTATCCCTAGATATGCCCACAGCGCAGCTCGCAATAACACGCGCGTCCTCGTGAATGAAGCTCTGCCGCGTCCTAAGGAGGGCGCTGCCAGGTGCAGACAGCTCGGGACTCCGCTGTTCCCAGGTGGTTTGGTTCTGACCCCAGAACATGCCTTCATTATAATAATTATTATTATTCTCATCGTTGGCTGTATGAATTTCCAGGGTGGCTGCTTTTCTGCCAAGTTTAAATGTAATAACAGCTTCTGGAGCAGAAGTTCAAATTCCTTTTCTACATCCTCTGTGATCCCTGGCATCGACTTCCCATCTTCGTGGGGCTCAGCCTCCCAGCCAGCCTCCGCGCCCCCCAGGACCGACCACACCGCAGGCCCGCGCAGATTCTCGGTGACCCCTGGCATCGACTTCCCATCTCCGTGGGGCTCAGCCTCCCAGCCAGCCTCCGCGCCCCCCAGGACCGACCACACCGCAGGCCCGCGCAGATTTACAAAATGGGAAAGAAGCGCGTTACTGCCGGCCCAGAAGGATTCTTTTAGGCCACCAGGGAAAGGAACTAAAATGAGAGAAAACCCTTCAGAAACAAGAGCAACGCTTGTTGTCACGACTTCAGTGGATTGAACCTTGCCCGGTCTTTAGGCAGGCCGTGACCCCGCAGGAGATCGGGGGTCCAGCTGGCACCGTGTTCCCTACACTGTTTTCTGGCAACCGAACCCCTCTCTCCCGAGGGGAACCGACTGGGTGGAGCTTGAATGGGGCCGAACCCACGCCCCACAGCTGCCTACTGGGGGTCAGCGCTCCTGCCACCCCGTGGGTTCAGGGGCGGGCACCTACCTCGCCCCCTGAGGTCTTCCTGCAGCCGGAGGAAGACAAAGGCCTCTCTTCCTCCGAGGGTAAGAAGCAGATGTTTACAGAACGCGACCGTAAACAGGGAGCAGCGCTCGAGATAAGGAGAGAGAAGCGGAGCACGGCTGTTCGAGCCTCTGGGTTGCGGTGGCCGGGGAAATACAGATTGCCCAAATAATAAAGCTGAATCTCAGGTGAAGAACAGATATGGGACATACTGTCACTAAAAAGTTATTTATTCTTCATCTGAAATTCAAATTTAACTGGGTGTCCTGGTTTCGTTTGGTTTTGCTTTTGTTTTTTTGCGGAGTCTGCGAAGTCTTACCAGACTTGGATCCATCTGTGCCTGAAGGCCAGCACGCCCTCACCTTCCCGGAGAGCGGCTGGGTTTCTCTACTCACAAAGGAAGGGGCCTTTGCTAGTCTGTCCTTCTGTGGCGAGCACTCCCCTCCTCCAGGGGAGAAGAGAAAGTGATCCGGGGTCCATGAGCGCCAACCCTCAAGGGGGAGGAGTGATGCTCTCGCTATGCTGCTGTTCCGTCAATGGAGAAGCGTCGGCTCTCCCGAAAGCCTGTGGTGTTGGTACGAATACAGCTTGGCGCACCAATGGGATAGAATAGAGTCCTGAAAGATCCACGGGCCGTGGCTCCGCACAGCGGCGGGAAAGGAGTGTTTCTGTGGTCTGCTGATGAATGACAAAGCACCCCGACACATAATGGCTTAAAACAATCAAGTATTAGTCTCACTTTCCGGCTGCAGCCCTGAGCTGGGAAGCTCACGACGGCACGCGCGCGCGCACGCACGCATGCGCACACGTGGCCGTCAGCTGCTCACTCTTCACTTCTCCTGCACGTGACCTGGGGTTTCTCAAGTTTGGTTCCGAGAGGGAGCCTTCCGAGCCTGGGGCAGCAGAAGCCTCAGACTTCTCACGGCACAGCCTCGAGGTCACGTGGTACCCGCTGATTGAAGTAAGTCCCAGACTTGTGATCGTTTCTCCATGTTTGTGACACTTCCATAAAAGTCTATTGAAAAACATTAAACAACACAAATTTTTTGTGGTCAAATTTATCAGTCTTTCATTTCTTTGTCTCTTCTGGGTCTTGCTTAAGAAGGCCTTTCCTGTCCCTGAAAACTGAAATACTCTCTCATTTGTTTGCATTCATTAGTTTTAGAATCTTTTATAACATTCAGTTTTTTAACTGAAAATTATTTTTGTGAATATTATGAATTAGCATGAAACTTTTTCCCAAAAATAGATGAGTGATTGTCCCAGTACCATTTATTAAATAATCTACAGTTTCCCTTACTAATTTGAAATAAGTCTAGATTCTCCATTCCGTATCATTATGGTGTTTTTTTTCACTCCTGCACCGCACTATTTCAAATAGCTTCATACCGCATTCTGATATCCGGAAGGACAAATTCTCCCTCTTTGTTCTCTTTTTTTGGTTATTCTTGCAATGTCAGTGCACCTTGTCATAGTCTTTGGTTTTACCAATCTTCAACTTGTATATCCAGCAATAACACAATACAATAACCTTTTATCAGAGTAATTGACCTATAATTTGCATATACTATACATTGAGCAGTTTCTGGAAAGTGTTTTCAAACCCATCATCATATTTGATTTTTCACAAGCAGTGCATCACTACCATCCTCATTTTTACAGACGGGAAGGCACACAGAGAGGCTGCCTTAATCGCCTGCGGTCATACACACCAGACTCTTAGATGGCAGAGGAAGTAGGGCGTTTGGTCTGCTGGGCCCAGGGCCACCCTTCCCCACCACCCTCACGTGCTGCTCAACGTCTCTGAGCTCTGCTTCCACAGCCCGTTAAAAAATGAGCCGCTCACCCACATTGCTTTGGCTCTATTTGGTACGCGGTACTTTACCGTGGGTCCAGCTGTTCTCTAGGTAGGAGTCCCCTGGCACAGAATGAAGGCCCTCAGCCCACATTCTCTGTCACCTGCTTTCCTCCACGGGGAGCGGTGGGGTTCTGTGTACAGAATGTGAGTCGAGCCGCTCAGAGCCTGTGTGGCAGAGGTGCGGGCGGGCATCTCTTCCCCCCCGCGCGAGGCTCAGGGTTACGTTGCCGGTTACTAAGCCGACGCTGAGAGCTGCTCAAGCGTTTAAAATCTGTCTGTCTCGATAGGAAATGCAGAGAGGAAACCCTGGGTGACTGGCAGAGCAAACTGGAGCCCTGGGTGCCAATTCTCTTCCCATTTGCAAATTAATTAGTGAGACGCCCAAAGCAGTCGGGCCAGTGTCACTAATCCAGCCTCACAGAGAGACCCTCATCTTAAAACAGAAATGGGACCTCCAGATTTCACAGCTGTTTATGGGGCTAGAATTCACCCTGAATTCAAAAGAAGAAAGGAAATTGTGGCTCAGGAGTAAGTATTGTACAGGACAATACCTTTCCAATTGTGACAAGACAGGTCATTACTGAGCTGGTGATATCAAAAGCCCACATATTATTGAAGGCTGACACAAAGCGTCTGGCTGAGGGCAGCTCCTTGTTAGGGCGGCTGAGAGAGGAAAATGCTCTCCGTCCTTTTATAATTTCAGTGTTTAGATAATTTAAAAAAAACAACCCCCCAGAACATATTTATTAAGCGGTGATTGACTATAATCAACGCTGAAATAGGTTTTGCGATGAGACATTCAGAAGCGCCTGCATCAGTGGCAGCTCTGGGGCTGTCAAGCAGGATGCGGGGGAGGCTGGGAGAGGGATATTGGATGCAGAAACGGGCCCTCTCCTTCCCTGTCTCCTCCTCACGGGCCTCTTTCACGGAAGAAATGAAACAGGAACCGTTCAAAATGTGTCTCATACGTTAGGCCATAAAGCTCATTCATTTGGTAAATAATTATCCAGCACCCCTGCGCATGGCACGGCCAGGGGCTCTGGGGACGCAGCGCTTCCCCGGAGCTGATGGATGGTCAGGAACACCAGCCGGGCAGGCACATGGGCCCTCGGACGCCGCGACTCTACTTGCCCTGGGTCCTCCCTCACTCAGGCCTTCCTTCCTCTGGGCCCCGCTCTTCCGTCCTGACTGGAAGGCTTGGACCACCAGGCCTCTGGGTCCATCCACCCCAGACCCCGAGTCAGCTCGGAGGCCGCTACCCCCGCCACGTCTTCATCTAGAGCCGGAGCTCCCAGGGTGAGCCGTCCTGGACGGTGCCACGGGGTGTGCACTGCACAAACGCCGGTGCCCCTTAACACCCAGCGCCGCGAGCTCCCAGGCTCCCTTCATCCCACTGCCAGCCCCGCTTGGTGAGGGTCCAGCCCTTGGACCCAGAGCTTCACGTGTGTGGTCTCACTCAGCACTCGCTTCCCACGCGGGTGCCCCCTACTGAGGTCGGGACATGACGCGACGTACCTCGCTGGAAAATGTGCATGCGTGTGTGCTCACCTGTGACTTTTTGTCTGTCCAGCGTCACCCTTTCCTAAAGCCCCTCCCTCTCCATGTTGACCTCTCATCCACGTGGCTCTGCACCTCCACCACCCCCACTGGAGAAGGGCAGGTGAGACCCAGTAGGACCCCTGGGGAGAAAGTTCTCCCCTCTGGCACCCCTGCCCGGGGTGGCCCTGTCCCCCACGAGCAGTGAACAAAGCCAATGCAGAGGCCGGAGCGGGGGGAGGATGGACAAAGCTCCCACCTCGAGCTGGCTAGAGCTGACCTCTGTGTCTGGCAGCTGAAGCCTCACGACCAGTGCAGCACCGTGTACACTGGCGAGGAGCGGGACGGGCATCTGAGCTCTGGCTCCGAGGCTGACGCCATTTCATCACACCCCACTCTCCTAGGCCCTGCCTATGCCAGGACACTGGTTATCACCCCTCCTCGCCCTGGAGCCCATCACCCAACAAACTGCATCTAATCAGTGGTCAGTTTGTGTTCCCTGTTCTTCTCCATGAGACGTACTAAAATAGCTCACCCAGCCCCCAATGGACACTTAGACACGCCAGGCGGGTCATTCCAGCCGGAGGAGCCCGGAGGTCCCAGCTTCAGCGGCCTGTCCGGAGCGCGGGCCCGCTCTGTGGCGCCGGTGGTCTCCCCGGCTGTCCCTTCTCAGCCCCCCAGCTGGGCCCTGGCCTGCGGTGCCTCTCAGAGCCGCCCCCGGCTGCCCTCTCTCTACGCCCATCCCCTGTCGCTGCCCCACTGCCCTCCTCTTTCCAGAACCATCATCTAAATGCTGATGAATCTTAGATCTGTGACTCCAGCCCCGATCTCGTCGTTGAGCTTCACACGCCGCCCCCGCGCGCCACTCCCGTCACATGTCCCCAGTGGCTGCACGTCCGACATGGTCAAAACTGTGCTCGTCACCTTCCCTGACTCCAGCCCGCGCCCGCCCCCTGCTCCCCCAGGCCAGCTTTGCTGCGTCGAGCGTCCAGCGGCTGGAGGCGGAAGGCTCCCGGGCCCGCCCCCCGCGCCGGCCCAATCAGCGAGCGCGTCCGAACACACCGCCACGGGCCTGGAAAACGGTGCCCACGGCCTGTCACCTTGGCCGCCCGTGTCACCTGTCCTAAGAGCCCCCTTCGGGGTCAGCTGAGTGAGTAACCCCAGGGGGTGAACAGTCCTGCGGGGGGTGCTGGTGGCTCGAGGACACTTTCCCGGAGGGGCCCCCGCTGCACGGGGGACTGAGCCGGAAAGGAACGTGTGTGCCCGGAAGACCTCCCAGACCTTTGACCCAAATCCCGGCGGCATTTGGTCCTCTGCCTGCAGGGCAGGACATCTTCCAAGGACGGTGTGAGGACGTGGGCCTCTCCCGGCCTGAGCTGCCCTCGCTGACTCACTGTGGGTCCCTGCCCTGCTCTCAGTGTTTGGACAAGTGTGGGCTTTCTGACCAAACATCTGATTTTAAACAATGGCCTAAATTCGGCCCTCAGAGACTGACACTCAACCTACTGTTTTCCGTCTTTGAGCTCCGTGCGCACTTGGGCCCGGGTTGGACGCTGTGCAGCTTCCTGCAGGAACGTGCCATTAGCCCGGGGGAGGGGCCGCTGCAACCCCGGCTCAGCCGGACCCTCAGCCGCAGCAAACCCGACCTGCCAGCGCCCCGGCCCCCGACCCCCCAGGGCCCCGGCCCCCGACCTCCCAGCGCCCCTCAGCAATCTGGGTTTAATGACAGCGTTTTCAAAGGCGGCTTCCCAGTCAGCCTCAGACAGCGGGGTCTGAGCCTAAACCCCGCGGTGCCACGGGCGTGACGGGCGCCGGCTGTGGCCTGGGGGGGACCCGAGCTCAGCACACAGCCTGGGGGGACGGAGCGTCCCTTTGGGGGGCGTGGCCCCGGGCGCCCCGGCTTCTGGGCGGGGGGGTGAGGGGGCAGCGCCCAGAGTCCCACCGGACCGGGATGCTGTGGGTCTGGCGTGCGGTTGCTCCCCCGAACCGGCCTGCACCCCACATGGTGCAGGACCAAGACCCCTCCCGGCCGGGCCGCAGGCGTCGATGACCCCGACCATCCCTGGGCTTCGTGGCCGCCAAAGATGCACAGCTTTGTCGGGCCATCATTCCTGCGCCTGCTTTAATCAGCGCCTGCTCTGTGCGGGTCACTGGACACCCCCCGCGAGGGGGGGCCGGCCGGTGACGTAGCTGGAGCTAAGGCTGAGCTTCAAGCCGGTGCCGGGCGAGGGTCTCTCCCCGGGGCCGAGGAGGCCCTGTCCCCAGGGCCACAGGATCCTCACGGCAGCGCTACTGCTGCAGAAGGCCATTCTGCAGGTGGCTAGACTGAGGCTTTGATAAGTTAAGTAACTAGGCCTGGGTTTCGCAGCAAGAAAGCGCAGGACAGGGATCCGTATCCAGGCCGTGTGACCCTGGAGCCACGCCCTTAACTGGATACTGCACTGGCGCCTGGTCGGCTGACAAGCTGGGAGCCCCTGGGGTCACTGGGGGTGGGCAGCCCCGTCAGCTGGTTCCTGTAGAGGAGAAGTTTCCCCGCATCCTCTGCCCGCTGAGCTCTCTCGACCTGTCGGTGCACCTGGCACCGCCAGCGGCTGCCTAGCTCCCGGGGCCTGGTCCCCTGTTGCTCGGCTCGCGGGCCCCAGCCTGCAGCCCCCGACCTGGCCCCACCAGCGCAGCCAGTACCGTTCAGCCCTGCTGCCACCAGGGCCAGAGGACGTGCGTGCCATCAGGCCTTTGGTGTGAAGTGCTGTTTCGTGATTTCTCTTCAGAGAGGACAAAAGGACTAAGCAGCCTGCTTCCCGCCATGGGCGGGGGCCCCATGGTGCACCCACAATGGACACGCGGTGAGGGTTCCCTGGGCCTCCCGGGGGAGATGCGGTGCAGTAGGGTGGCACTGGGGAAACAGAGGCCGGCGCGCACGGGCGTTGACCAGTCCCCGCCCTTTCACCTCTGCCAGCCGAGCCCCCTTCCATTCCTTCCGTGCCCAGAACGGGCCACCTGTGCTCACCTGTCTGTGCGGCACGCCCCTCGTGGAAGGCAGTGCCAGACCCCAACCTGCAGCTTCAGAGCAGGATGACAGGCCGGGAAGCCGACCTCTGCATCGCCAGCTCCCCAGCAGAGCTCGCCACGGGGCGCGGGGTCAGCCCAACATCCTCAACGCGAGCAGTTACCCTGCTCCCTGGTCATAGTCACCGATATCCTGCTCCTCCAGCCCTGCCGTCTCCCGCGGAGCTGGCCCCATGGGAGCCACAGGTCACTCTCCTGGTCCACGGAGGCCCCTCCAGTCTGTTCCCCCTAATCTGTCATCCCAGTTACCTCTAGGATCAGCCCCTAAACACATCCCGCCATTTAAGGAGCTGACACTGCTCTGGGTCCCCGAGCCACGCGTGGCCTCTCCTGCCCCCCGTCGCCACCCGTGCTGAGCCCCCCGGGACTCTTACTCCTCCACACGCAGCTCCACGCCCCCCATCGCTCTCCCCCTGTTCTCCTGGCTGGTGTCCTTGCATTCTTCACCTGTCCGTACACCTGCATCTCCTCCAGGACACCGCCCGAAATGTCCCTCTTCTGAGCTCTAGAGCATTCCACGCCCCCGACCTCTGGCAGAACTCACCACATCCTTCATCAGTGCGGGTCCACGTGTGTCTCCCCTATTGGACCAGGTAGTGTCCACCTTTGTCCATCCAGAGCCTAGACCCCCGCCTAGAACACGTATTCAATACGTGCTCGGTAAAGACTTGTGGGAGGAACCCATGAGAACGGCCCTCCTGATGGAGACGTGAACCCCGGGAGTCTATCGCCTTCTGTGACAAAGTGAATAAGCCCCGAGGGAGGCTGCCCTGGGCAGCGATGTCACCTGTCAGCCAGGCCTTTCCCTCCCCATTGAGACGCCCCTTCTGGTGGAGTAGAGGGGGTGTCGGGGCACGAGGCCTACCCCACCTTTAGTTAAGAGCCTTCCTCTTCTCCTATGATCACCAGCGTAGATGACATCGTTGGGGTTTACATGCGTAATCTGTATTATTAAAACAGTAGTGATTCTCATTTTTATATAGAAAAGTGTAATAGTGACTAGAGTTTTCAGAGTAAATTTCCCTCCACAGGAGAATCACTGGCCTAGGGGTGGGTTACCCATTCACGGGGGCCTATTGGCTACTCAGGCTGGGCTGCAGTGCTGAGCGTGGCGACCAGGCCCGGCCCTTCTCCTAACAGGGCTTCCCCGCCCGGGGCATGTGTGCTGACGTTCCCAGGAGCCAACCTGCCCCAACCCTCCCAGCGACCCTGACAGGCGTCCTTGCTCTGCACACACGAGCGCCGAGAGAGACAGAAATTGGAGGAGATTGGGCCGGGAGAACTGCTGGAAGTTGAGAACCAGGGCAGAGGGGGTACCCTGAGTTCCACTTCACAGCTGAGAAATATCTCAGGGGACCCAAGAGCAGAGAGGGCAGCGAGGTTCCCAAATAGCAGAATAACTTTAGCATAATTTTTATCATGCCTTTTATTAAAGAGTGTGTGGTGGGCAGTAGCTTGGAGTCTGACGGGCCTGAACTTGAACCCCAGGCTCTGAGGACAGAGGGCACTCCGCTGACGAAGCCTGTCCTGGTTTTGGGTGTTAACTCTTATGCGTACGTGTCCCGCACATGGGAACCCCCCCAGACCAGGATCCGCGAACCTCTAGGAGGCCACGGACAATGGCAGGAACTCACCCTCAGTCCCCTAAATCACCCACAGCGAAGCCCACATCTTCAGGAGAGAGAGAGAGTTTCCTGAGTGTAAACCCCTCACCGACTGCCCGGGCAGCTGTAAGTGACCGACGGTTCCTGAGGAAATTCCAAAGCCACCAACACCTAGGGTGGGTTTCCTCGAGTCCATGAACCCTCTGGTGGGGAACGCAGAATTGAGTGTGTGTATGCATACGTGCCTTTTTCTGGGGACAGGTTATGCAGCTTTTCTCAAACCCTCCAGCGGGCCCATGAAGTTGTCCCAGGCCCTGGAGGGGAAAAGTTAAGGTTCTTGTTTGTTCTTGGCGGGAAGGTGATTCACGGGATTCCCTGCCCTCCAGACTAGACACCAGCGTTCAGCAGGTATAGGGTTTCGTGGTCATTGTGAAACCCCACGTTCTATGCATCCCGTTATGTTACATCATAGGCTGGCATTCTGCAATCAGTTTTTATTTGGGGCGAACGCTGTGTTAGAGCAGATGACTTCTGATGGTGGGTGGGGACCCCGTGGCAGGCGCGCGGCCGTATCTTCTCAATGAATCCAAACAGACGTATCTCACAGATAAACTGAAGCACAGAGAAGTTACAGCGCCTGCCTGAGGCCACGTGGCAGGCGGTGGGTCCAGGACTGGAGATCTGGTCTCTCAGATCCCAGAGATGAGAGGCTTTGGAATGGAGAGACAGCAGCCCAGCCTTCTCCTTTCGGAGATGAGAAGAGTTGAGGGCCAGAAATGACTCCCCACAGCAAGTCACGCAGAATGAAGGGGCCGGTGCCAAGATCGGGGCACCCCCGCCCAGGGGGCCAGTCTCCCCAGGCCCGGCTGGGTCTCAGCGCTGCCAGCCTCCGTCAGGATATGGATGCACTAAAAGTGAATTCCAGGCATTCCGAGGGATTCCACTGGCCCTGCTTATCAGAGGGTTTGTTGAGGTTACTCTTATCTCTTTAAGTACCAGTGATAGAAGTCTTCCATCATCCCTGTCTATCATCTGCAAAGAATCCCCTGGGCGTGCGGTAACATCTCAGATAAGAGAGGACCAGGGGGCTGGAATCTTTGGGGTATTATTTATTGACATTTCCCTTCAAACATGGTCAGCTGTAACATAAATGTACATATTCAAATCTTATGTGATAATAATACTATATAGTAAAATCGTATGTAATATATGAGTGTACTATTTAATGTAACATATATTTTAAAGCTTTTTTATATTTGAATCTTATAGAGAACAAGAGCTCAGGACAATGGTCTCTGCTTGGCATTGACTGTGTAAGTTAGCTCACCTCCCCCTCCTGTGAAGAAGTGATTGTTTCAGAGAATAATTGTCAGCCAGCCTCGCAGGAAGAATTTGGTGTTAATCATCACCGAGAAATCAGAGTTCTAGCCCCAGGCGCCCCCTTGCATGGCTGCGGGACCTGGGACAGGTCGTCCTCCGGCTCGTGGCCTCAGGTCACGTCTGCTAAAGGAAGGCTGGGCTCAGGGCCTGAGCAAGGACTTCTCTCCCACAGGTCTATTTGTTTGCCAGTATTTTTTAATCATGAAACTTCACTTAAAAACTTAAATATTCAGCTTCTCTTTAAAAGAAAGAAGGCGCTCTGGCACACAGGCCCTTCCTTCCTGCTCTATCGGCCTTTGCATCCAGGCCCCCAAACCCTCTGCCGGGGACCCTCCCCCTCCCCGGGGGTCCCGCAGGCAGCGACGGTCTGGACCCCTCGCGCCAGCCGTGTCCGCGACCCCAGCCAGCACTGCCGTTCCACGGCTCTCTGGTTCCAGACCAGACGGTCGTTGACTGCGCGCAGTGTCAGCCGCCCGCGGGAGAACATGTGCCCTTGGCTCTGGGGAAGCAGAGTTGCCGAAAGCCCAGCGAAAAGGAGAAACTCCACTCAAGAGAAAATATGTGCCCTGTCTTTTCCACAAAGAATCCGACCATAAAAATGTCTGGATGTGCTAAAGAGTCTGCTGCCGAACCATGGAAACGAAACCAGGAAGTTCTTGAATGACACAGCCCAGGAGGGCCAGGAATTATGGGCTCAGCATTCCTCCAGGCCTTTCCCCTGCCAAACCCTAATAATGGTATCCCGCCCGGGACTGGGACGGAGGCAGCCATGTCGGCACGGTACCCGGAGTCACGTTCTCTGCTGAAGAAGGTAGCTCCACACCTGCGTCCACCTGGCCGCATCCACTCCTGCCTTCTCGGCTCTGGGGTCCTTCTGGATGGTTTTAAGGGAACGTCAGCTGGGCGTCTGGGGACAGCCGAGCGTGCCCAGGGCCAGCCCCTCTTTCACAACCAGCCCGGCTTAGTGGGTTGGGAAGATGTTTATTAAGTGACTCCTAGCTGTTTGGAATATTTTAATGATTGGATTTTACATGACCTGTGCTCTGGGGCTTTTTCAGTAAAGAACAATTTTAAGACGAGCCTTCCGAACTTCTCTATGGAAAAAAAAAAAAAAGCTATTCGTGTACGTTTCTTTTCCTGGCCCGTCCTCCTGAAGTCCAGCTCCTGAGAGCACGTGATCATATATCCCCCAGAAAAGATCTTAATCTCTTTTGAGATTGCTTTGCAGACTTCACGTCTTTAAGAGCTGAGCCTTCGGTGCTTGGTGCTTAGCACACTGAGCCGCGATGCGCACGGAACGCTCCGGAAACCGCGAGGGTTCTCAGGTAGGTGGGGCAGGCACAGGGAGAGGCGCGTGTGCTCCGTCCTGTGGGTGAGCTGCCCTCTCTTCTCCGGATGGATTCTGGAGTGTGTCGACCGCAGAGGGTGGAGTAGTGAGAGACGTGAGTCTAATTCGGTTGTTTGGTGCATGGCCTGAAGCACATTAACGTTCTCCAGTTGGATGCATTATTGATGGGCATGTTGTCAATTTTTTAACAAAATCAATAATGTATTTAGAACAGTGTCAGTTTATGCCTGCTTACCGACTGGGTGGATTAAATGTTGTACCCAAACTATGTAAAAATACTCTTTTGGAATTAACAGTGTTTCAGTAAAAAGACAACAAATTCTTACTTTTAAACGCTTCTTTTTGCGTCTCGTGTTATTGTGTCGACTAGTGTCTGTGCTGCGGAAGGAAGAAGCGGCGGGGCAGGAAACAGGGAGGAAACAAAGGCTAGCGAGAGAGACGCAGGGAGATGTGCTCACGTTTACTGAATTCCGAGGCTCAGACGTGGCGGTGGCGTGCGCGGGCGTGACCACCGGGCGGGAAAGGGAGTGGGGTGTGAAGGGGGTGTGACTCCGTCCCGGGAAACGCTCCCGTCTCGGAAGGGCCCTTAACCCCAACAGCAGACACCGTCTCCACTCTTCGCTTTTCTCCTCTGTCCCGGAAGCCCCACGAGTCAACGGAACTCACAGCACACGGGGGGCGAGTGCTCCATAATCGTTCCCCCTGTTGGACGATATCATTTACCCGAGTTCAATCCGTTCACCGTCGACACAGACGGAAGCAAACCAGGAGGCGTTGCGCCGTGGGGCGCCCAGGTCCGCTCCCGGGACCTTCCGCGGACTCCTTCCCCGAACCGCGACGGCTCTGGCGTCCGGGCCTGAGAGTCCCCAGCCTGGGGCTGAGACGGGGTTTCAACGGGAAGGGGGGGCCCAGGGATCCCAGACTCAAAGCCCCCTGGAAGCGCAGAGCCCTCGGACCTGCCAGGCTCCCTCTGGGGCGAAGGACATGTAGCCCCTGCGGTGCCGCTGCGGCCGGGCTAGGAGTCAGGTCCTGGCAGCTGTGTCGCCCTTTGTCTGTGTCCCCGCAGGCGACGGCCCTTGGTCCCGGAGCAAAGGCCACGCCATCTGTCCCCGCTGCAGAGTGCTGGCCGCCCACACAGAACAGGTGCGGAGCCACCGCCCTGGGCGGGCGTGGCGGGGGCGGGGGCGGGGGCGGGGGCGGGGCCAGCCCCAGGGCCCCGTGGGACCCCGGCGAGCCGGGCACCCAAACACCACCCACCGGCCCACCGGCCGCCTTCCCACTTGCAGACACGAGTCGTCTCCAGGGCCGCGGCAGAGAGCGCTCCCGTAGCTTCTCTGATGGCCTGGAAATGCCGCGCCAGGCTCGGCTGGGTGTAGAGCGTCCGGGGGCCAGGGAGTTGTGCAGACGGCGGCCTCGGTGGGTCCGAAAGGCACCCTCACGGGACAGCTGTTAAAGGGGAGATGCAGGCCACACCCAGAGGGAGGGGACCGCGGGGTCCCGGACAGCGGCACCTGAAAACCTCCTGACATTTTCTGCAAAGCTGTGTTTGCGTGTTTGTGTGTGTGTTTCTGGGGAAGAGGTTGGTAGCTTTTCAGATGTTCAAAGGCCATCCCAGGAGGTTAAGAGCCATAGTTATGGAACATTCCTACATTTTAGCCAACGGGAACACCTGAACGATGTAGAGGACTTATATTATTCATTCCGACACCGCTTCAGCGCGCGCTTCCTTTTTTTAAAATTTTCTTTCCTTCTTGGCCGCACCCCACGGCATGTGGGATCTTAGCCCCCCGACCAGGGATCAGACCCGCGCCCCCTGCATTGGAAGCGCGAAGTCTTAACCACCGCCAGGGAGGTCCCCTCCGTGGGCACTTTTAACAACCCTGTCGGGGGAAAGGGGCTGGCTGCAGACAGCCTCGCGTGAGCAGAGGGTCATTTCTAAAAATCAGTCTCATCTAAGGCCTTTGAAGGAAAGAAGCTCACAGTCTATTTTTTTAAAGCATTGATGGCATAAATGGCAGGTAGCATAATTTTATTCTCACCTTGGGATTCCAAGTTTACTAAAAGTTTCTGTTTACAACCTCTCTCCTCCTGGGTTATCAACCGTATGCAGGCCTCCACACACCCTTGTGAATAAATCATTTGTACTTTTCACTACATCTAATGAACTGCCATTGTGACGACCTGTAAAATCTGTCTTAGTACCTTTTTTATTAGAAATGCAAAATAATCCACAATGTCCAAGTCACGCAGCCTTGGGGAAATGCCTTAACCTCACGGCGTGTTTCCTGACCGACATGGAGAGCCCGCCCTGCTGGTGGGTGTCGATTTAGGGCTGGACGAGCCCAGGACAAGTTCCTGAGACACAGGGCACAGCGGGGAAACCAGGACATGGAGTTTGCCTGGTTTCCTTCATGATCTGAAAGGTTCCAGCTTTTCTCCAGACTCGAGAGGGTCCAAACTGCCATGAGCACCTAGTTTTCCATCTCGGGTTGGGTTCGGATCACAAACTCCCTGTGTTCGAGAGTTCCCGTGTTGGGGTCCAGGCCCCGTGGACTTTCGCTCTGGGTTTCAGCTGAGACTCTGGGCGGGGAGCCACCCAGTGGCCCCAGGACGGAGGGTGGGTCCTGCCTGGCCAGCAGGGAGGAGTGGGGCTGGTTTGCTCCCGGACTGGCTTTTCTGGAAGTGCTGTGACACGGAGTCGACGGTCCGCAGACTCCGAATCCCACGGGGAGGCGGGGACCTGCACGCGCGCCCCGTGGGGTGCTGGGGAGGCGGGCGTTCGTTGTTTCAGGAGTAAGTTACGTGAGCGACCAAGTCGGGCTCTGGCTCTGCTGCTTCCCGGGCCTGCCCAGCTGGGTCCGTTCAGGGATCTTAGCCCGTGTGTGAGAAGAGATTTATGAGTCCTCCGAGTGAGGCCCTCGTTCCGGCAGGACTCTGGACGGCTCCCCTGAGGCCTCGGTGGAGATGCCAGGGCCGCAAGGAGCAAAGGGCGTGGCGTTGGGTTCTCCCCTTTCCCCCCTCTCGCCCCCCAGACTCCTTCTCCTGCATCCGGACCCTCCAGTGGCCCCCTTCTCCCCCGCCCCGTTCTTCTGCATGAAGAACTTCAGAAGCGGGTTTGAGCCTCAGGGATCGGGATGGGTTAGCCCTTGAACGACATGTGTAACGATCTGGTTTCTCTTACCAAAAAGCCCCAGTGTCAGATCTGAACCCACCGCTCTGCCCCTTCACGCCCACTGTGGTGAGAATGGCTCCTTTCCGGGGCAGGAAGCTTAGAAATTACATTCAGAAACTGAAAGCTGGAAGGGGTGTTCAAAATCATCTATTTCGGCGTTTTCTAATCATTTGCAGCTTCCCAGAGTCCTCCTGTGCAAGCCTGAGAAAAGCTGGAGGTCTGCTCGCCGGAGCAGAGTTGCAGAAGTCGCACACGTGTGGCTCGTCCTCTCCGGGGATTCTCGACACCACCGGCCCCCCGTGCGCGCCCACCTCCCAGCGGACCCTCGGCTGGCAAAGGCTGGGCGGTGGTACTGCCCAGGACCTGCGCCAGCTGAGCAGGGCTGGGCCTCTCTGTGTGCAGCCCACCCACCCGCCGAGTGACCGCAGGCCTGTCCCTTCTCTCTCGGCCTGTGCTTCACCTGGAAACGAGGGACGTGCCCTCACCGGGCTCCAAGGCCTCTTCGGCTCCAGGCTGCTGAGAAGGGGCAGGGATGGCACTGACGCCCACGAGCGGAAGCAGCGCTGGGGCGGGGGCACCAGGCCCCCGCTGCACCCAGGCTGCCCGGGGCTCTACATGGGGTGGGGGGCGGAGGTGTCCCCTCCCCTCCCACAGGTGCTCCCCAGCCTCCCCTGACTTCAGCCAGGGTGCCCTCCGTACACAGAAAAAGTAGCTTTCTGTGCACCAGGAGGTTATTACAGAGCTTTTCAGGTGAAATTCAGGCAGTCGTGGATGAACCCAATGAATGCAGTCATCAGAGAGCAAGGTGTGAAGGGGTCAATTATTTCTGAAGTGAAAGATAAAAAAGCCAACACAGGTTCAAACACCTGACAGTCCCTTCCAGGAATCCCACGCCGGACTCACACGTGAGACACCAAGACGGCTCTGGACCCTCCGCGGCCAGTGTAGACTGTTTCCTGTCTAGAGCAGAGCTTTCCAGGCTCTGTGACTATTTAAGGAAACGCCTGGAAAACCTTAAAACAGAGACCACTTTCCACCTCCTCTTTCAGAGAGAGCAAGAGCAGGGCGCGCCCTGGGGGTGACGGACCCACACCTCACCCCCCGTGACAGCCCTCCCGCTTCTCACCGAGGCCAGTCAGCGCGTCTTATCGGCTCCAAGCAGATAAGCTGGCGCCAAGGCCGTGAGGGGGCACTTTCTCCCTGGGCTGCATCAGGCCCTGCGAGCTGATGACGGACTGTCCCCTCCGGCTCACCTTCCTTCTCATCCTCGTCTTGGGCGTCTCCGGGTGCCGAGGTCCCTCTAAGCACAGCCAAGCAGGGGGAGGGGACAGCCTCTCTGTGCAGCCAGGTTCATACCAGGAGTAAGTGCCCTCACTCTGGAGTTGAATTCCCTGGGGTTTTAGGTGGTTTTCCGAGCTGCTCACACATGGGCCGTCCTGCCGACCCGTCCTCCGAGCAGGGGCTGCTGGTGCAGCATCGGACCCCAAAGGAGGTTGAGGTTATGGACCCAGCAGGACATGTGGGGGAGAACATCTCCGCTGTTCTCAGAAACCCGGCGCGACGGGCCTGTTATTTCAGCTTCTCTGAGCAGAGATGCCCACAGGGCCAGGCGGGTCCGGGACAGTGGGGCGGGGAAGGAACAAGGGCATCAGGACCCTGAGCCTCTCTGCTGCCTCAGGACCGAGCCCGTGTCGTCTGTCTGTCTGTCTGTCATGTAGATTGGCTCTGGGAGGCCTGGGCGCTCTTGTCACACGATGTCACCGGGCTGAGATGCCTGGAGTCGGACGCAAGGCCGCGTTCCCTTCATCCCGACATTGCGTTCACCAGGTGGGCCTTCTCCTGGATCTCACGCCCACTCGCTATACGGGGGGCACTTTGGGGCGTGAGGGTCTCCGGCCGCGTCGAGAGGGGCACGATCAGAAAGATGCGTGGCCACCGAGCAGACAGTGTCCCAGACGGCGTCCCGTCCCAAAGGGGGCACACAGCCAGGAAGCCGGCCCCGCCCGCCCTGCTCCCCACCACGGGGTCAGGAACCAGAGGCGGCGGGGGTCACAGCTTGCCCCGCGCATCTCGCCCGACCCCGCCTGGAGCCAAAGCTAACTGGACGGAGAGGAAGTGCTGCATTTTCAGCGACCTCTCTGTCTGGCTGCGCTGACCAGCTGGAGCTCGCCTTCTCCCCCAGACCGTCGGCTGCCTCACCGCCGGCCCCACTAAGCCTCATACGCTCACCACAGCCCTAAAGCAGGCCGTGCATCCAGTCTCGAGGCGCTGGGCCCATGCAGAGGCCCAGGCCCCAGGAGTCACCGTCTGCAGTGCAGCCCTCCCCCCATCCTCTCACCCCCCATGACCCAGAGGCCACACTTGACCTTCTCACCCATCCTTAACCTTGACCCATCCAGGCCCTCCGGGGCAAGCCCCTGGCTTCAGCTCTGCCGCCCCACGAGTTTTATTGCTGAATAAACAGTTGAGAGCCCTTTTAAATAGTGATTAAGAAAAAGTACAAACAAGACCCAAAGCCATCTCAGGCCTTCATCCACAAAAGGAGAAAACGGAGCAGCCGTGGCTCACGTCCAGGGCTGGGCATGGACGGCAGTGGGGGGCGGGGAGCCACCTGCCAGCAGTTACGCTGCCGACGAGACGCCCGGTCTGGCTTCACCACCCCCAGATTCCAGAGAGAACCTGAACCATGAAATGTAAGGCTCAGAAAGACCTCAGAAACTCAGACCGCGCTTCAGAGCACTGTCTCTCGAGGGTCATTTGCTCAGGACCTCGTGGGTCCGGGGGCAGACTCTGAGCCCGTGGGTCGGGGCGCCTGACACTCTGCATTTTTACCAGCTCCGCGAGGCCGGCGCCGAGGCTGCGGGGCCCCTGCCCCCGTCGGGGAGGGTGGAGGCGCTCCCTGTTCCCTGTTTCCTGCGGAGGACCAGGGCAGACTGTGCTCAGCAAACCTCATCCCAGACAAGCTCCCGTGTACCTGCAGCCTTCAGCCACCGCAGCATGGCGCGTGACCTCTGCAGACTTCCAGATTCGTGGTCAGAAACGTTGAGCTTCTAAAACTGACTTACAGGTTTTTATTTCTTATGAGTTTTTTTTACGAGTTTACAGCAACACTCAGGCGTGGTCTCAGAAGAGGTCTTCTCCCTTTGAAGAGTGTTAACAAAAGGCTTCAGGCGATAAAACACATCACTGGGGTCAGCCTAGGAAGGCGGGCATGGAAGGGGTGTTGTGTGGTGTGTGTCACTTAGGAGCTGGGTGGCCTTGGGCCAAGTGACAGCATTTCTGTGCTTCGATGATCTTACCTGCAAAACGCGGAGAGTCGCGCGGGCCTCCTCGGGCGTGGCAGGGAAAACGCGAGGGTTAACACAGGCCGAGCCGCGGCTCCCGGCGTGCGACGTGCAGGAAGCCGTCATCGAACGCGAGCTGCTAAGTTGTCGCTGTTACTCTCCCCTTCGCTGGTGCCTGGGAGGGGACACGTACACAAAAGTGCAGGAATTCCTCAGCATGGATCGCAGACCCGAGTGTGGGAACCGGGCTGCGCGTACGTTCAGTAACGGGGGCAATTTCCAGGCACGAAGCAGACAGAAGAAATGGGGCCTGGGTGACAGGTGAGATTTACATGGAAATTGCTGATCCGATGGAGCCAGCCCCCAGGACCCAGCTCCACTGCAGAGCCGGGGGCAACCGCGGGCCCCCAAGGACCAGGGGCTCCATACTATGAGCTGGAAAAGCCCTACCTGCCTTGGAAGGTCAGAATTCCATGAATCAGAGAGTAAAATCAGAGAGTAAAAGAGTGCCTCCAAAGCGGGCTTCCTCTTCACCCAGACCTGGCCTTGGTTTTCTGGGGTCACACACCGCGTTCTTTAAGGGGCCAAGGAGACGGGCAGGCGAAATGCAGACCAGGAAGGCTGTCGGCCCGTCCCCTGCTGCGTAGGGTCTCAGGATGGGAAGTGCTGTCAGGAAGATAAGCAGTCATATTGGAAGGTCACTCGTCTTCTAGAAATAGCGCTCAGCACGAACAGCCGTCGGGTTAACCCTCCCAAGCCTTTCACTTCTCATTAGGCCCAGGGCCACATTGCCAGGGGTGACCTGGCCCCTCAGCCGTCTCCACCTCTCACATAAGAAGGCCTCGGTGTTTCTGAGCACAAGAGATGGATCAAGTTAATCAAGTATTGATCGACTCAAATGTCTCATTAACTATTATTATTGCTCTTTCCATTAGCTGAAGTTACATTTTCTTAATTGATGAAATTCTCAAATTATTTGGCATGTGTAGACACATCTGTGTAGAGAGGAAAGTCCTTTGCCCTCACATTAGAAACAGGACGGCCATTCCCCGGGACAGGGCTCAGCGGATCAAAGGGAGCCCGCCGGCCCACGGCCTCAGGCCAGACGGAGCGTGGCCTGGGGAGACCCGGGTGTCCATGGCATCCCACGCTCAAGCCAGAGACTGGCACTGAGCGATCCCAGCATCCCAGTTCATCCAAGAGAGAATCCGAGTCACTGACACAGCTTTAGAACCACACGAGGTAGGTGTGAGCCCTCCTGGAGCTCCCCTAGATTATTCATTCACCAGCCAATATCTGTCCTGTCAGCCACTCCGTGCAAAGCGCCGTGATGAGTAACACACGATCCTTTCCCTCAAGAACTCTATCATTTGGAGGAGACGGGCAGGTTAATCACTAACTCTTACGCGGGGCCGGATGAGATAAACGCTTTAATAAACGTATAGGCAGTGCATTACGGGGCTGCTGGGAGGGAGTGATGAGCCCTGACTGGAGGCTTGGGGGGTGAGCCAGCATTTAAGCTGGGCCTCGAGGGCCGCCACAGGCAGAGAGGAGCGAGAGGAGCACGGCCCAGGTCGTGAGCTGTGACTTAATCCGTAGCCGTGTTTACTGGATAGCGGCCCCCACCGTCCAGATATCCAAACGACGTTCAAGGATGTATCTATCCAACCCCCTCGCCTCCCCGTACACCTAACCACCTGTGCTAGGTTTGTGCCTATCTTCTGTGCTTCTTTAAGTGGATGAAAGTAAATGCTAATATATCTCCTCATCCACCCCGCCCCCCCCACGCACAGTCTGTCGTCTGCTTTTCGCCTAGCATGGCGTCCCGAAGACCTTTCCCCACCAGGGCGCAGAGACCCCCCTCATTCCTTCTCACCTCTGCGTCTCATCCGGGCTGCAGAGACCTCTCCCGCCTTGCCGAGCACGGCGAGCAGCGCGTTCTCATCGGTTCTGTGTTCGACGTCCACCTAAACATCCAGCGTCGCTTTTAGGAAGTCCGCAGTCCCACGTCCCGGCCTCCGGCGCTCGGTCATAGTCTCTCCACTACAAGAGAAGCGTGTGAGTCCGGGAAGGCCCTCGTGAGAGCGCAGCGGCCGCCGGCTACGTGTCTGCCATCCCCCAGCTTAGGGTGCTGCAGAGGCCTTGCTGGCGCGCGGTACCCCAGGTCGGGCTGCCGGGGAAGGAGCGCCGGCCAAGGGTCAGAGGCTGCAAGGACGCCTCTCCCGTCACAGCCTGCACCCCTTTCCTCTTAGGCTGGAGTCTTTCTGTCATCCAGGCCCCCAGGAAGTGAGTGGCTACCGGTGACTCTGGACGAGGCCCTGGGAGGCTCACTTGTCCGTCTGCGGAACCGGAACCCCAGGCCTGCGTGGTCCCCGCCAGCTGTAGCACAGCCCGAGGCTCGGGCCTCAGGCCTCCTCAGACCTGCCCCCGGCAGAGGGAAGGAGGAGACGGAGCCGCCGCCGAGGGCAGGAGTCGCTGTGGAGAGTTGGAAACACACGAATGTCTCTCACGAAATCCGAGTGACGCAGAGCCACGGGGCAGCAGGGTCCAGGGTGAGCCGCCCGCCCCCTGGTCGCTGTACTCAGCCCGACACCGTCGGAGTGGTCGTGCGGGGCCGGCGGAGCCGTGATGAGCCGGGGCCCACCTTGCTCCTGCGCAGCCGCTGGCCTGGCGGGTTCCGTGCCCACCACCTGCGCCCGGGCACCGAGGCCCGCTGGCCCAAATGCAGGCGACACCCAGGAGGGCAGAGCAACGGCGGCCCAGAAACACCGCTCCCACCGTCCCCTTACTGACGGGCCCCCCAGGTGAGCAAACAGCAGGCGGGAGCCCCGAGGATCCCCGGCCAGAACTGCAGCCGCTGGGTCACCCCCCCTGCGACGCCCTCTGGGACCAACGCTCCCAGCCTGAAAGGGACGCACAGAGTCCTCCCAGGGGAAATCACCCTTCAGCTGAGTGACCGCCGGGTGAAGGGTGATTTCTGGGGGCCGCGGGGGGGGGACACAGAGGGAGTCCAGGTGGGAGCCCTCGGGCTTGCCCACCCCGACCCTCACGCGCCCACACAGAGCGCCAGCTCGGGACCCTTCACCTTGAGGAGGTGCCCCTGTCCTGTCCCCATCCGAGCCAGGTAAGGGTGCAGACAGAGCAGGGGCCGTGCCGACGCAGACGGTCTCCGCCCACCGCCCTCGGGATGTGGGCCACCATGGGCCCCCTCGGCCTCTTTCTTCAGCTGAAAAATGAGGAACAGGCCGAAAGGATTTCTCAAAGATTAAATACACTCATCCGTACAAAGAGCCTGCGGCGGTTCGGTTCTGGGTGTACCCTGAAGCTGGAGCGAACACGCTTGCTGACGGTTGGGCGTGAGGGATGGAGGTCAGGTTGCGGGGCCCGGGGTGGCCTGTGCAACAGGAACACGGGCTCACCCCAGCCGAGACGGGCGGGGCGCGGGGGGCAGGCTGGAGGGGACAGGACACGCGTCCTGAGACGCCCACCAGGCCCCTAAGCGGAGGGACCCAGGACCCAGCTGCCCAGGTGGGTCTGCAGTTCGAAGAAGGGGCTGCCCTGGAGCTTGGATTGAGCAGGTCGCCGGCGCAGAGATGATGCTCAAATCGGGGAGAGGAGACCCCCCTCCGCCACCCGTGCAGAGAGGGACGACGATGGAGGGCGGGGCCAAGCGCACCAGGGTCAGATGTCGGGGAGCAGCCCCAAGGGGAGGCCGAGAAGGAGGAGTCTGATGAGGTGGGAAGGAACCCAGAGGCCCCGGAGGAGGGGAGGAGGGGAGGAGGGGAGATCTGGCAGGCAGATGCTGACGGGATTCAAGCTCAAAAGACGGAGATTACGCCTTGGGTCAAGCAACGTGGAGAAGAGCGCGACAGAGCGGTGGGGCGGACCAGGGCTGCAGGACAACAGGAGGGGGTTTCTGACCTCAGACGGAGACAAACATCAGACAGAGACAACGCGTTAAGAAGTTTGCCGACAGGAGTTGCAGGGAACTGGGGCCGAGAGGAATTTGGGGCTTTTTTCCTGAGAGGAGAGGAGTAACGGCACGTTCCTGTGCCAGTTGGAAAGACCAGGAAAGAGGGAAATCGGGCCGATGCAGGCCAGGGAGGGTGGAATTGCCGCGCCCGGCCCAGGGCAGCAGGAGGGTGGGCCTGGTGCTTCAGGGTAGGGTCTGGCCTTCACTGGAGCGTGGCCGCTCATCCGATCCCAGAAGCGTGATCCACAGCGATTCCCAAATGAAAGTAGAGGCAGGGCTCCCGCAGGGTCAGCTGGCTGATTTATTCAAAATAGAGACATTTGCAATGCAGGTGGGCTTGCGCGTTTTGAAAAGCTCTCCGGAGACATTTAACGCGGCCGTCCCCACCTACCCAGCCCGGCCCCATTACAAGGAGCCACTGGCATGCGGGACGCAGTGATACAGCCAAGAGACGGCTGGGCCTCTGGGGCCCTGGGGATGACAGTGGAGTGTGTGACAGAGGCCGTTCTGGGCACAGGTGGCAAAGGAGCAGGACGTGGGCCAGTTGGGCCTGCAGTCGGTGGAGAAACCGTGTCCCCATTCATTATATTTATGGCTCTGCTCTGATTCATTCATTGCGATTTTATAGATTATTTTCATTTTAATGTGCAATTTACTTTCCCTATTTCCAAGCCGGCAGGAATATTTCACTGCTGCCCCCCTGGGTCCCTCTCCACATTCAGCTGTCCCTCTGCTTCAGATCCAGACGGGGTCATCCTCATCCTGGGGACCCTGAGGGGGTCTAGACAACCCTGTTCTGGTCACTGTTCTATCCCTCAGCACAGTCCTACACGACCCCCTACACGCACGCGCACGCACACGCACGCAGAGAAAATAACCGGAGGACCACACTCCCAAAGGCAACCATCCTCTGACTTGAGGTGTCAGTAGGACGTCCAAGATTCTCTCCTGGGGCTGTAATGCCCCGTCTCACTCCCTACACCCCTGGGGAAGGTTCTCCCAGCTCTGCAGTGAAGGCCTCGCGTGAAGGGAAGAAATTGAGATTGGGGTTAAGGAGGAGAGAGAAGGAAGGGGACTGAGCCCCCAGTGATCACCTACTGGTTCCTGCCCCCATGGTCCTGTGGGGAGAGGGTCCCTGACCCATGCCTGCCAAACCCAACCTGAATGCCTGGCGAGCGTCAGGACCACACAGCGCGGAGCGGGGAGGAGATGGTTTTATGGCAAAGACCTGACGGGGGGTGAGGGTGGAGGCGACGGGGCCTGGAACCGCACCTTGTATACAGTAGGTGCTTAGCAGGGGCCTGTGAGACGGTGAATGGATGAATGGAGGGCGAAGCGACAGCCGGCGAGCAGAACCTGTCGTGCGCCGACCCGGAGCCTTAGGACGCAGGGTGGGAGCCAGTCGCCCAGGTGGGAACAGCGGCTGGAGGGTCCTGAAGCCCCAGTCACCCTCCGCCAGAGACCGCAGGCTCCGCGGGCTTCCTGACGGCCTTCAAGTGCCCAGATCAAAGGTGAGGGATGTCCTGAAACCAGGAGAAGTTTGGGCTCCATCCCTGGTTTCCCAACCCCTCTGTCCAGAGTCCCTGTGATCTGTTCCCTGAGTGGAGTTTGCACAGTTTTCCTCCAGCCCAGCTGACACAAAGAAGCCGAGGGGCTGGGAGGCTCTGCCACTGAGTTAATCATCGTAAGTGGACGGCAGACCAGTCCACATGCTTCGTGTATTATCTCACTTAATCCTCACAACAGCCCTGTTTTTAGTCACATTCCACAGTTGGGAAGACTGGGCAGTTACAAAGCCCCCAAGGCCGTGGTGAGTATATCGGTCCCTGGGAATTAGACACAGGCAGAGCGGCTCCACAGGGCTTGCTCTTAACCTCCAGGCTATACTGCCTCCCTTAAGCCAAAACACTAGGTTACGGCTATCTCCTCCGTGTGCAGCTGTCCATCCATCCACCCGACCACCCATCTGCCCACCCATCCAGTCGGCTGTCCGCCTGTCCACACATCCATCCATCTGTATATCCATCCATCCTACCATCCATCCCTCCATTCAGCCATCCATCCCCCGTCCATGTATCCATCCATTAATCCATCTTTCCATCTGTTTGCCTGTCCACCCATCCACCCATCCAACCATCCATCCATCCATCCATCTGCCCGTCTCTCCGTCCATCCAACCATCTATATCTGTATCTATCGCTAACAAGTCTTACAGGATACTGGTTAGGCAGGAGTCCAAACAAGATGACAAGGGAGGAAAAGGAGATAACATGCCTATTGTCTGTATTATCACATGTATTAGTCTACACACACAGGGAGAAAACACGAAACAGAGGCTGAGGTCTGGTGAGCATTCTTCTGCGGCCCAGGAGGAAAGCTTCCCCAGGTGTCTTCCCTATTGACCCCCCTCTAGGCCCATCCTCACCCTCATTCCACCTGTTATCTCTGCACTTCACACCATCCTTACGCTCCCCCAGGAAAGCCTTTCTTCTCATCCCCCAAGCTTCACCTTAGCTCTGGACAACGCTGCATTTCTGCCAAAGCATAAACTTCATTTATGGAAGGAAACTAATTAGACATTTGGTCATCAATTACCAGGACCGGAGTGACCTAAGGGGTCGACTGCACTGATTGGTGAAATTATAACAAACGCATCTAATTTTCCACAATCTTGGCGTCGTATTCTACGACAAGTGAAACTCACATCCTCGGGACGAGCTCTGTTGTAAATATAACGATGAACTATAAGCTATTTCTCAGTCTTGTTACCACCAGCGTAAATTCAGATGTCAGCACACGAGCGATTGCCAGGAGGCGGCGTGCGTGCCAGCACATACTGGACTCTTTGTGTTTCCATCTGGTGCAAAAGAGAGGAAACAGCTTTGATCAATAGATAATATGCACAGTTGTTGGGGGCTTTCAATACAGCCAATAAACACAATCTTAAAATTGAGTTCTGTAAAGCTACGCTCACCTTTCGTTTCTTTGTCCTGGCCTTGATCGACCTGAAGCTTCTGTAATGTTGCTACCTATGGGACAAAGTTGAAGGACAAAAATTAGAATGAAAGAAATGAAAAGGAAGCTTGCTCTTCCTTCTGATTTTAAACAAGGTCACTATTTATCACATCCATATTATATATGACGTACCTCAAGATCCTCACCCTCCTGTTGGGTGAATGCTTGATCAGCTATGCTTTTCTGAACAACAGCAGCTCATGTTGACTAAGTGCAGAGATGGCAGCTAATGCTGCTCACTGGTACCCATGAGACCCTCCGGCACTCAGATCCCTTTCCTCTGGCCACTGGTTCTGGCATCCTGGGCCAGAACGAGGATAATGCAAACGCAGAGGACTCACAGCTGATGCCCAGTGGACGTGTAGAAGGAGCAGAAACTGACACCTTGGGGTTGCTGGATCCTGTGGCTTCTTGCAGCCTCCCTAATACAAGTGCCCGCTGGGCACCGGACTCTGTTCTAAAACCTTGAGCCGCAGCCACTCATTTGGTGCTCAGAGCAGCCCTTTGAGATGGAATCCGCTTATGCCTAGTACAGAGCCTGAGGCGCAGAGTAGAAAGGTTTATGGCACCCTTACACCCCAGTGCTTTAATAAATCAGGTCATTTTATAAAACTCAGATTCTGTCCTTAAGGCCTTAAATGTTCAGTTTTATGTGCACAACTGTGGATGACGACAGCGAGATGAATTCCCCTACTTCTTGAGAGTGAGGGACATCAAGACTGAATAAAGGATGCAGACCACCCCCCTGGCCAGTCGGGACCGGTCCATGACACTCGCCCCAGAGCAGTCAAGAATGGGACTAGAACCCAGCTTCCAAGCGGGTAGAGCTGCGTCAACCTCCTTGGGCCGGTTTCAGCCATGAGCTGCTGGGCCCCGAGCCACACCTCCCCTGCCACCCCAGGACCTTCAGCTCGGTGCTGTCGAAAGGGGTTCAGACCCTGGGGTTTCCACAAGGAACTGCAACGGAAGAGAGTGAGGGCTTGCTTCTGGAGCTCCACCCCACCCCCAGCTCACCAGAGCTCCTCTGCTACCGGATTTATACACTGGATTTCCACTCCAACCTTACTGGAAGAGTTCCATGCCTTGAAAAAACGTTGAAACCGGCTAGTATAAAATAAGCCTGCACTCAGCGCTATTTACAATAGCCAAGACATGGAAACAACCTAAATGCCCCCCGACAGATGAGTGGATAAAGAAGATGTGGTGCATACGTGCAATGGAGTATTACTCAGCCGTAAAAAGAAAGAAATTACGCCATTTGCAGCAACATGGAGGTACCTAGAGATGATCATACTAAGCGAAGTAAGTCAGAAAGAGAAAGCCAAATACCATGTCATATCGCTTGTATGTGGAATCTAAAATACTACACAAATAAACATATCTAAGAAACAAAAACAGAGTCACAGACAGAGAAGAGACTTGTGGTTGCCAAGGGGGAGGGGGGGAGGGAGGGATGGACTGGACGTTTGGGACTAGCAGATGCAAACTATTACATATAGGATGGATAAACAACAGGGTCCTACTGTAGAGCACAGGGAGCTCTATTCAATATCCAGTGATAAACCATCATGGAAGAGAATACAGAAGAGAATACATAGATGTATAGCTGGGTCACTTAGCTGTACAGCAGAAATTAAACACAACATGTAAATCAACTAGACTTCAATAAAATGTTTTTAAAAATAAGCCTGCACTCAGGAGGCGCACAGCAGGTCTGCGAGCCAACTTTGCACTTCCGAGTCGTGCAGCCTTGCTAGAGTTGCCTTCCCCATTACTTTAGTGCCTCGGGCATAAAATGAAAATAATAGGATATGGGACTTCCCTGGCGGTCCAGTGGTTAGGAGTCCGCGCTTCCACGGCATGGGGCACGGGTTCAGTCCCTTGTTGGGGAACTAAGATCCGCAAGCCTCGCGGCGTGGCCACAAAAAGAGAAAATATTAGGAAAATTGTGCCTACCTGGCAAGGCTGTGGAGCAGCTCCAACTGCACGTGGACTGTAGGGCTTGCGATGGATGCCGGGGCGTCCGCAGGGCTGGGAAGGAGGGCCTTCCTGGAAGAGGCGGCATCTGAACTCAACCTGAAGGATGGAGAGGAAGTAGCGGACCTCGCCTCTCCACGTGGAGGGGAAGCACAGGGGTGAGACCGCTCCTGTGCCACACTGATCAGCCGCTTGACCTGGAAGGAATCTGCCTGCTGAGGTTCTTGCATTTTTTGTTACTCAGCTGCAGGCAGGGAGTAGAGCGGAGCGTATTGCTGCCAAAATAGATTTCTAAGATGATACGCTTTGAATCCTGGCAGAACTCCTGGTTGCATTTATGCTCCATCCCAGTGGATTTCTAATTCTATGTTAGTTACCTCAAATGTAGCCGTCTTCAAAGAAATTCACCGGCCCGTGACATTTGACTTAATCATAAAGTCAGTCTCTGGGAGGAAAATCTCGTCCTCCAGGCTCTGCCCTCCAGGCTCCAAATCCCGCGGTAGCAGCGGGGACAGAAAACAAGACTGAAAAGTACACCTTGGCCTCAATTAAGAGGCATAGTTTGTGCATGAAAACCCAGTCAAATTGAATGGAACTTTTCTATGGGAATTTTCACGGAGGTAGGACGGGGCTCTTCAGGGTAAGCGCAGGTTCCAGGAGGGAAATGGGGGGTGGGGGGGGGGCTTCCTGTTGCCCTACCTCGGCCAGGTTTCTGCGCTTCTGGTGGGGGAGGGGGGCTGGAGGGGGGCTCCCGTCCTCCTCCTCTGTTCCTCCAGCCAGAGACCGAGGGCCCAAGGGTTGTGAGGACACAGGGAACATGCTTCTGAGTCCCCACCCGACGCAGGCCGGTGAGAAACGGGACGCGTCCCTCGGTGGGGGTCAAGCACCTGGACAAGCACCCCGGGACGCCACCGGGACGTCCTCCTCGAATCCGACTTTGCCGTTCATTCATGAACCACGCGTCCATCCCCCGCTCTCCCACTCCCGCCCACGGATGCCCAGGAACCGCCTGCTCTGCAGTGGACGGATTTGATCTCCATTTCACTGATTTAACTACCATTTTTGGTGACCTGGGCCCATCACTCTGACGTCCACAGCCTCAGATTGTAACTCATTTTAAGCAAGCTTTCCCTAGTGACCCGACTGTGACCTGACCGTCGCTGGCACCGTGGCACGTGTGTAGACCCCCGTGAACACACCCTTGCTTTCCCCCCCGGGCCGGTGGAGTTGATGAGGTTCGCACCAGGCCCGTTAGAGGCGGGCAGGTTGGTACTAACAGCTTGCTGGGTTCACGTTCTTCGAAGTCAGCCTAAGCGGCTCGAACCAGCTGCTTTACCGCCCGGGAGCTCAGGTCCTGACCGGTGCACTGGGGAGGACAGCACCGTCCCCGCAGCAGTGTGGTGTTTACGCGCACAGTGCCCGTGGAGCCAGCAGGCACCTTGTTTATTTGCTTCGGTGGCAGCCGCCGGCTGAGCGACCACCGTGCTCCCCACGGGCCCTTCTGAGGACCTTGCGTCCGCCGGCTCGTCAGCCTGCAGGGCCGCGCCATCCCCAGACGCTCCCGGATGCTGGCGGTCACCGCCAGCGTAGCCGGGAGCTAGAGACGGCTCAGGGCCCTCCCGCCGGTGGGGTCTCCCTTCTGAGACGGGGCTGTGCTCGGCCCCGTGGAGAGGCCGACACGTCGGGGCCGGCCTAGAGGGAAGGGGCGACTTCCCAGAACAGGCCTGACGGGGGTTGCTGAGTCACCAGCCACCTGGCCTTCACAGCAAGTCACCCTGGGGCCTGTGGTCTCCCTCCCGAGCAGACCCCACCTGGGCGCGCGTCCTTGGCCCAGTCAAGGGGCGGGGGTGGCATCGTTCACGCAGAAGGGACCACGCAGAGCCCGGCCGGCACACGTCAGCCGCTCAGAGCTCCCTGGACCCTTCTCCAAAGTGGTCCCTGATGGTGTCGTGAAAGGCTCTCCGGTATCCACCTAACCGTGTGGGGTTGCGCGGAGCGTCCGAGGGAGTCGTCCTGGGGAAACACCCCCACAGGCCCGGGTGTGATGCAGGCGCGAAGGATGCCGGCTTCATCTTGGCGGCCTCGTCCTTGACCCCGGCACCTTCGGTGGCCAGTTATTTCCTCTCTAGTTTGTCAGAATCGTCTAAAAACGCACATGGGAGTTTTCCAGATTCCTTTCTCTTCTTCCTCAGGTTATGACTCTATAATTAGTGCTTGGATGTGTCTGAAAGGCTCCTCGGGGAGATGGCGCTGCTATCATTTTCTGTAAAGTAGCCTTCGTTTTCAGGAGATAACGTCTCTCCGTACTCAGTCCCTCTCCGTGATCATCAGAATAGTACGCCAAGGTTCTGTTTACTTTTATACGGTGACCAAGTTTTAGCTGAAGAAGCAGAATGAATGACCAAACGTAGACTCGAGAAATACAGAATTAGGCTCGTTTTAACACATGGGTTGTAAGGTAAGAAACATGTCTGGCGTGGCTCCCCCGCACGGCATTATTCCTAAATATGCACGAGACACGTTTTCCTCCATTTCAGTGAAACGTTTTGCCCTCAAACAGTCCCCGTTTTTGCGCCTGATGGCCACACACCGGCTCGCGCCGCCTGTCCCCGGGCTCACGGGACGGGCCTGGTGACCGAAAAGGAGCGCCGGGAGGCCGAGCTGAGCCACGCACCGGAAGAGGCGCGCCGCCAGGAGCCCAGAAGCAGGTCTTCTAAGCAAAGTCCACGGGCAGGCAGGGCTCCAACGACGACCCCACTTGAGAGGAAGGGCGCGATGCCCCCCAGGAAGGACACCCCGACGGTCCCGCCCATGCTTGTTGGGCCTCGGCCCCCCTTCCTCGCGCTCCATGCGACTCCAGCAAAGCCCCCGACGGTCCTGCCGGGACAGCGCTTCCCAGAGGGAGGTGGGATAGTCCAAATGTGGTCCCTAGAGAGGACGCGGGCGCCGACGCCCGGCTCTGTGGCTCTGCATCCTGTTACCCGAGAAGACGACCCTCTCAGAAGACAGGGATCGTCCCCCGGGTCGGGACCGAGGCGTGCGGGATGCCCCTCGCGGAGGTGAGAACGGAGCCTCGGTGGTGGGACAGCCGGGAAGGCCGCGGTCCCGACCCGACAGCCGGTCCTCACACGGGCCGCCTAGGCCTGGGGCGCTGGCGCAACCTGCCGCGGAGGACTTGGCGGCTGACCTGTCCCACACCTGCGCCCTCCGAGATTTCAGAGACTTTGGCAGCAGAACTTTGTTCTCTGTGGCCGTTCATCCCCCCAGGGTCCCTCTCGCGGTCGCCTGTCCCCTCTGGGTGGCTGAACCTCCCCCGTCTCCCGACGGCCCGCAGAGCGAGGGCACCTACACGAGACGTGTGGCCCAGGCTCTGCCCCTCTGTGCCCTCCTGGCTCCTCCACCCACCCTCTCTTCCTGCAGCTTCTGAAGACCCGTCCTCCTCGGCGCGAGCGCCCCTGCCCCTTTCCTCGTTTCCGCAGAGCCTCTCCACCCAGACCCTACGTTCCCAGCACCTCTTTTACACATCGCCCCCTCCTCCCCCAGCCTCTCTGCCTGCGAGACCAGATCCAAGCCCCTGAGCGTGGTCTTCGTCCTTCTCTGCCCACCCAGCCTCCTGATACACACCACTCCTTCAAGCCAGGGCCCCGGTCCCGAGACTGCCGTCTGCACGCCCTCTGGGCCAATGCTCCAGCAACCCCAGCTTCCCTGACCCCGGCCCCATCCACAGGACCAGCCTCTGCTCTCCTCTCCAGGTGCTCAAATCCTGACCACCGTGTAGGCGGATACCACCCTCACCTCAAGCCTGAACATCCCAGACCAAACGACTTCGGCCTCCTCATCGTTCTGGTACCCTCTGTGGGCTCTGTCATTCATCCGGCCCCCCTCACAGGCACGTAGGTGGTCCCTGAGGATGGGAGCATCTTCAGAAAGGGTGAAGGCCTGCCCCTCAATTGTTATAAACCATTCCGCCTGGTCCCGTCCATTTAGACACTCTGCAGTGGGGAAGCATCAAAACAGTTAACTGAACGGTAAACCAACTTAATATGTAAACCAATATATACTGTAAAATGATACAATATCTTCCCCTTCATTCTCTAAACTACGTGATTATCACGTGAACACCTTTATATATGAAACCATTTACCAAGATGTAGGAATTGTAGCGCAAATTGTTTATCCAACCTAATAATTTCCAGATCATCAACAGACGCCTAGGACTTCCCTGGTGGCGCGGTGGTTAAGAATCCGCCTGCCAGTGCAGGGGACACGGGTTCAAGCCCTGGTCCAGGAAGATCCCACGTGCCGCGGAGCAGCAAAGCCCGTGCGCCACAGCTACTGAGCACGCGTGCTACAACTACCGAAGCCCGTGCGCCTAGAGCCCGTGCTCCGCAACAAAGAGAAGCCACCGCAATGAGAAGCCCGCGCACTGCAGCGAAGAGTAGCCCCCGTGCGCCACAACTGGAGAAAGCCTGTGTGCAGCAACGAAGACCCAACACAGCCGAAAATAAATAAATAAATAAATTTATTTTTTTAAAAAAGAAAAAAACAGACATCTACAAACTTGGGCGTGACTTTTATTTGACAGAGCTGTCCCTATAAGATGCCTCTGACTGAGCCACGATTGACATGGGAACCCCCAAATCCTTCTGGCTTCCCTCTTAATTACTCCGTCGTTAGGCAACTTTAGTTCTCTTAACATCTTTGACATGGTTCATCGGACAGAAGCCCGTGCGAGCATTTGCAACACTACCATCCATTACGTGTAACTATTCCAGCTCTGAGAATGCTGTCTGACATTTTCGCGTGTTCAATATCTCTGCTATTAAACTAAATCTTGAAAATTGGTTCTTGGATTGTCATGTTCACTAGCTGGCTGAATTTTCTTTCTCCACAGAACTTCACACATGTCATCTGACCTAGTTTCAGAATTCCAAAATTTAAAAACCTTAACACTTCATTTTATTTTTTCACTTTTTTCATTAAACCACAGTGCATTTTCACATAATTTATTAGGCAAGCTGGTAGTTCTTCCTCTTGGCATAGCTACTGTATGTTTTCATTTCAAATTTCATATCTTATTTCTTCCCTTGAATATAATCTTCTACTCTTCCTTCAGAGTTTCATTTATTTGTTTTCTGTGTTCGTTCACTGAAGAAATATTTGTGGAGCACCCACCAGGGGCGAGTGACATTTTAGGCACATGGGATACACGAGTGATCAAAATCAACAATAAAATTAACAAAAATCTCTGCCCTGAAGGGGCTTACAGAGTAGAGGAAAGAAAATAAATGATAAACATAGCAAAAACGAAAATGACACCTGTTTAAAGATGATAAGAGAGAGCTATGGGGGGAAAAATAGAGCCGGGAAGAGGGTTCAGGAGTTCTGGGGACAGTGGGGACTGCTTTGAAATTTTAAATAGAATTCTCAGGGAAGTTCCCACCTTCAAGAGTATACGTCTGAAAGCTTTCTTCATCCTTGCCTTAGTAACGGAAGTGTCTTTCTTAATGCGAAAGAAAATACTGACACCTTTGTGGGAGAGTAGTGTGCATTAAAGCCAATATTTAAATGTTCATCCTCTCCCAGTTCACTAATTTTATCAGAGAGGCTGAACTTACCTTGATACTCTTTTTAAATGCTGTAATACCTCTAGCTGTACAGGGTACCCATTCAGATCCAAATAGTCTTCTAATTTCCTTCATTTCTATTCCTAGCTCTTCAGATATAGTATTTATAATTCTCTCTGCTGTTTCCTTGGTATATGAAACAAATATAAAGCTTTTGGAGAGAAGCTATAAGGTGATCAATTTACATATTTTATTATATCATCCAGATATAATTGAATGTGGTCATTTTAGACAATCTAAATGAAAACATTTGGAAATCTTGGCTAAATAAAAATTTAGCCAAAGTGACATACTTTCTCTCTCCAATTAATTACAATTAAACTACAATTACAGTGTAATTGTAATACATGGCTGATTATACGTACCCAGTATGTTCTCTATAGGAAGATTTTCCACCAAAATTATTTTTGCAAGCACTAATAATAATGATTGATGTGTAGCTACATCCACCCCTTCCAGAACCACAAAATCAACCAAACCATTAAACTATCTTCAAAGCCCTGATTTTGCACTTCAAATAAATGTTTACAACATTCTTGCGGTACGCGGACCTCTCACTGCCGCGGCCTCTCCCGTTGCGGAGCGCAGGCTCCGGACGCGCAGGCTCGGCGGCCATGGCTCACGGGCCCAGCCGCTCCACGGCACGTGGGATCTTCCCGGACCGGGGCGCGAACCCGCGTCCCCTGCATCGGCAGGCGGACTCTCAACCACTGTGCCACCAGGGAAGCCCTACAACATCCTTAAGTGAAAGAGATGAAGCATGACCAACAATGATGGAAATTTTGCTGGCTTGATCTGTAAGTTTTTCTAAAAGTGGTTTTCACATTTCAATAGATGCACATTTTCAGTTAGTAGTGTCGAAAATCTAGGTTACAATGACCCACTTACATCAATGTTATTATTTTTCTGAAGTTCTAGTAAATATTTCAGGTCTGAAATGCCTGATTAATTTTAGCCACAGAGTAGGTGGGGTGAAAGACTATGATAGCACTTTCTCAGTGTTTTTTATCTGATTTATCGATACCCTTTAATAAAAATTTTATGCTTTTATTATTTTAAATATTTATTACATGAAACTGAATTATGATATTCTTTTAAATTTTTCCACATTCATTATCACAAATATTCTTTACATAAACTATGCCTTTAGCAGAACAAGTTTATCCTTGTGCTAAAATATGTAGGTGATTAGCATTTTCACTTCTAATAAATGTTGGCACCGTTTGTATTGGTATTTATATCAGTATCAATAGGCCACTCAAGTTTTGTTGAAATAATCAACCCGTTTTTAATTCCAGGAATAGAGCTTTCCTAATGCATTCTTGCATAATATCAAATCCGGCTCCAAGCTAGCCTGGTGTTTACATGGTATCAGAAGATACTCCAGGCAGCAGATCTCATTAACATCATTCCTTCTTTGTTCTGAAGACTCAGAAGATGCATGCTTATGAGATTTAAAGGGAGCATTAACACACCTAAATAGAGCGGTGTTTATAATATTTTATTATAAATCTGCAGTTACTACTTACATAAGCAGTTCAATGCACCATTGCAGTAAAACCAAAAGTTTCTCAGAAAACAGTGAAATAGGAAGCCCATTTATCTTTAGAAGTCGTAATGGCTGTAACAAGTTTACAAGGCCATAATGAGTTTACATCAGAATATATATCATTGTGAAATATTACCACTATCACAGATACTGTTAAGCTATTTACCAACCACTGGGGAGATACTTCAGTATTTTCACCAACAGTTTCTTCTTGAGAACAGGTTACTGCATGGCCATATCTGGGCATGCTGGCTGGGTCTCAGCCGGACGATTATTAAATTATGGTCAAGGGCTATCCTTGAGAATACGTGCAGATGGTTTTTTCATCCAACCTGAAGAGCAGAGTTGGCTACAATCATTTGTCCTCACACCGCCCCCAGATCCCAGCACAGAGCCCTGCACGCACCGCATGCTCTGTGGTCATCAGCACGGTGACGTGCGATGGACCTTGCCTCCGTCATGCCTCTCTGGGTGCGGGGCCAGGCTGCGCGTCCTGTTCTAGGGAAGGGTCTGCATCATTCACCACGTTAGTTTGGGCTGTTTTAGCCACCCCAGCACACTAGATCAACAGTTTTAGGAAACGGACCGACGAAAATTCTCAAGTCCCTTAATCCAGTGTCCTTCTTTGAATGTTTTGAGGATGAAATGAGAACATGTAAACAAAGCGCCTGGCTCGTCTTCGGCACTAAGTAACCATCAGCTGCTCTTGCCACGCAGCGCCTGCCCGGCGCTCCAGACGCCGCGTGGGCTTCTCTCCCCGACGCTTGTTCTCAGGGGCACTCACTTGGCACTTGGGGTCCATCTGTCCAGACCTGAGCCTTCCTGTCGTATTTCATCCTCCTGACACTTCCTATCTGCATGCTTTAGGGTCGATTGCAAACTTGGTGATTCACTCCTTTGGTTTCTCCTTTAAAGGCCTGACTTCAGTCCATTTTCTTCTAACTGGGGGTCTGACAATCCAATTCAAGTATTTTTTAAATAAATGTTCTGTTGCTTCCACGTGGACATTTTCCCAGCATCCAAACAGAAGAAGGCACGCGGGAGAATAGATAGTGAAGCCATTATCAGTTAACTCTCTAATTTGCTGGCTAATCTTGCCAGAGGATTGATGAACACTACAATTATTACACAGATTTGGACTTTCTTGCTGTCTCTTTCGACTGCCTAAATATTTAGACACATGGTATCTAAGCCATACATATTTCTGTTCCCAATTACTTAGTTCTCAGCTTGGCCCACAAACAGAGAATGAGATTGTTTTGTTTACACGGGAGTGAGAAAGTCTGTTTTGCGAAATCCAGAGAATACGGTTTTCTAAACTGGGAAGGGTTCTTGTCAGAAGTGGGAGAGTTGCTGTAACTATTCTTTGAAGGCGAGTGGGGAGCAGGGGGTTTATCAGGCTTAGAGGAGGTTTCAGGCGTTGAGACTGGGGCTCCGGGGTCAACGTCAGACCTGCAGTCACCACGACCTCCAGGGCAGCGTCATCCGCCCACGCATCGGCAGACCGCATGGACCACGGGCCCGGGAGTGCGGCTGCTCTCCCGCAGTGGCCGCCACCTTCAGCCCGTGCCCACACACTCCCTGGTCTCTAGCGGTTCCACGGGCTCCGGGGTTCCACCGGGTCTGCTACTGAGGACCCCGGCAGAGGAGCAGGGGGCGTTGCCGGACATCGCCGTCTCCAGGGACGTGTTGGGATGTCATTTCAATATATTATCGTGCTCTTGCTGTGGATAATAGTAAAGGAACCCATGCTGATGGGTGGGAAATAGAAAAAAAAAATTAAAAACTGGGGAGGGTGTTTCCAGGTAAATGGAGATGAGCCAAATTCAGCTCCAGGTCAAGATGTAAAAGTATCCACCTTAAATAAATGCACGTGAACTAGGTCACCAGCTGTGAACCCAACCAAGAAGTACCGGTTTGTTCGGCCTGTCCATCTAAAATACACAGCTCAAACAAAGCACACGCCGCCTGGTGGGCTGACACGTGTTTTAACTGGTGCGCCGCGTACGCACGTCAGTTTGGCCACGTAGGAGTGGTGTGACTGTCCCCAGTTCTACTGAAAAGAGCATCATTCAGTTCCCTGGCCCAATGGCAGCTGCTTCTGAATAGGAAGCAGTGCTTGTCATATGCTCAGGACCATGTTCGCTTCCCAGTGACCTTTCACCTCTGCTCCTGAGCACTGGATGAGGAGGAATTACGTTCACAGCCTGCCGTGCGGCCCCATCACCCACGGGCAGCAGACCGACAGGTCCTCACAGCATCAGCACCAACCCGGCCCCCAAGGCTGTGCTCAGCTGCACAGAATCACGCCATCCTCCCTTGTGGAAACACCCCCGTCCCCTCTCTAGCACCACCACCCTAGCTCCGTGACTGCAGGAAACTGACAGCCCCAGGTGGGTCTCCAGCGGCAGCGGGGGCTCCAGCAGCCCGGACCCCGTCCCCGCTCCTCCTCTAACTCCTCTCCCTGCTCCCCCGGGCCCCCCACCGGTCCAGGCAGTTTACAGCCCGAGCCCCAGCGCCTCCCGCCCCTCCAGGATCTCCCCCTCCAGAGCCACAGCCAGACTCATCCCCCAGATGCCCGGCCCTCCGTCCAGCCTCTCCCGCGCTCAGGAATGTACACGCCTGGCAATTACCGGCCACACGGCTCACCCACTCGCTCGTCTGGTTCTGGGGCCTTTCCGTGCCATCTGCATCCAGCGCGCAGGTGACGCCCGATTCGTCCTGTCTGCCCCCGGCCCCTGGCCCCGCCAGGCTTTGGTGCGGCCACTTCCCCGGCCTCTCCCGGCTTCCCGCCCCGCCTCTTCCCAGCGGTGCCCGCCGTGCTGTGTGCAGAGCACCGCACGCCTGTCACCCCCCCGCGTGGCAGGCCAGGTGCGTGCTGGAGTGCCCACGGCGCGGCCTGGGCAGCAGCTCAGGAGAGCCGGGCAGCCTGCTCGGGACCGCGCTCCAAAGCGAGGCCAGGGCCGGGCCCCGGGGCCGGCCTGTCTGCTCCGAAGCCCACGAGTCCTCACCCCCAATCGCACAGCCTCCCTTTCCTCCAACTCCCGGACCAGTTAGTAGAGGCCCCTGCAGCGCAGCAAACATTCTAGATAATGAGGCGGGTGCTTGGCTGAAAAGAGCCTGTAGTGAATCAAAAGTAGAAAGATATGAACAATAGAAAGAGTGACTATTAGCATAAGGCAGTGAGTGACTAATACCACACGAGTGGCAGAGACCACATTACTACAGAAGGAAGAAAAGCTGCATCTGAGGCTAAAATGGCCCGGAGACGGTGCTGTGGAGAAGGTGCGTCCGAGCCGGGCCTAGAGCGACAGGCGTGTCCCTATGGTTTCGATAAACAGGTTGGGGGGACCAGCTTCTGGAAGGACGGGTCGTCACGTGACTCCTCCAGTTCCCGAGGCCCCGCACGTCCTGAGTTTCTACTTCTCTGCCGGGTTGCAGTTTGTTGCTGCCTAACTGTCCCCTGAGATTCAGTCGAGCCTCCCCAGCGATGCGTAAGGCATCGTCTCACAAACACAAATATATCCAAGGGTTGAAATACACACCTTCTCCTCCTCGGCCAGGGCACGGTGCCCGGGCTTCAGCTGTTCACGGCTTGTACGCGTCACGTTGCCCTGGGGCGCTGGTGAGGCCCCGGTGCTTCCACTTGCAGGCCTGCTCCCTCTCTCCGCCCTGCTTTACGTCTTGAGAGGCAAAGTGCCCACGTGAGCTGTCCCAGCAGCCACCTGCTCGCGGAGGCGCGTATTCAAAAGAGAGAGGCTGGGTCTCCGAGTCTGAACGGCTGCAGTGCCAGCAATTACGCTATTTCAAGAGACTCACTTTCTTTTATGCCTACGGATGAAACTTGGAGGCTCCACTGAAAGCCAGGTGGTCGTGCATGGATTCTGAATCTCTACCCGAGCATCTCTGTGCCTGCTCGGCGCCAGCCCTGCTCTCGGGTTTCAAGATCAGGGATCTCGGCCGTCACTGTTCAGAGAGAATGGGGCGGGACTTGCCTGGCGGTCCAGTGGTTGAGACTCCGTGCTCCCGGTGCAGGGGGTGCGGGTTCAATCCCTTGCCGGGGAGCTAAGATCCCACATGCCATGCGACGCAGCCAGACATATACACATATAAACAAAGAGAATGGGAGGATGAAACCTCATGAGATTTAAACCCCTTCTGGTGTTCCCTCCTTCCACACACATCAACGGGCCCATCAGAACAAACGACGTGGCCTTGGCTCTTTGGCCACATGCGTAGAGGAGATGTGTAATGCGTTCCAGAAAATAACTCTGGGGCTTCATGAACCAGGCCCTCGTCAAATGCTTGGTGGGTGAATAAGTGGGTGAAGGACTGAATCACTGAGCAGGTGGCCTTGGCGCCGCACGGGCTCAATGGACCAGAGCTGGCAAACGCCAGTGTAGGCGGCGGGCTCCCCGGGGGCAGATCCCTGCTCCACGGCTCCCCACCCCCGATACCAGAAAGTCATGCAGACAAAAAGCTGCTGCACGGGCCACAGAAGCAGCTCTAGATCCACAAGTCATCCAACGTCATTTCACCCTCCCAACAAGATGTGTCCTCTTCTCCGTTCCTTAGGTGATAAGACTGAGCCTGAGCAAGGTGGTAACCCAGCTGAGGTTAGACCACCAGCCGGTGAAGAGCTGAGTTTCCAAGCCCGACTCCAAAACCTAGACTCTGAATGTCTGTGCTGTGGTCGTGCTTCTCAAACCTTAATGAGAAAAGGAAAGGCCTGGGCTGGGCTTGACAATCTGCGTTTTGAACAACCAGCCGGCAAAGCCCTGCTGGTGGCCGACAGACCTCAAATCGCTCTCCCCGGTCAGTGCCGTGGCGATCTGTCCCTTAAGGCATCACCCACAGCTTGCCTAATTATATGAATGCGTCCAAAGTTTTATTTTTGTAATTCAGTTTTGTGTTAGTCAAGATTCCCCAGGGGGACTTCCCTGGCAGTCCAGTGGTTAAGACTCTGCATTTCCACCGCAGGGGGCACGGGTTCAATCCCTGGTTGGGGAACTAAGATCCTACATGCTGTGCAACACGGCCAAAAAAAAAAAAAAATTCCCCAGAGAAGAAAATCCAAGAGGAAATACATACATATATATATAGAGAGAGAGATTTTAGGAATTGGGTCCCAGACTTGGGGGGCTGGCAGGTCTGGAATCTACAGGGCAGGTCAACAGCCTGGAGATCCAGGTCAGAGTTGATGTTACAGTCTTGAGCCTGAAGACAGCCTGGAGGCAGAATTCCTCCTTCTTCAGGAAATCACAGTCTTTGCGCTTAAGGCTGATCGGAGGAGGCCCAGCACATTCCGAGAGTCACCTGCTTTACTCAAAGCTGGCTGATTTAAAGGTTCATCACACCTACGCAACGCGTCCACGGCAGCATCTGGAGGGTGTTTGAACCAACAACTGGTCATCGCAACTGGTCGACTCGCCAAGGCGACCCACAGAATTAACCATTACAAGTTTCAACTTCCAGAGGCATATCCCTCCTTCCCCCTTATCGGGGCAACTACTCTTCAAGTTTTATCATCTCTGCCTTGGAAATAGGTCTCACCTACGGTCCTCTTTCTCCATTGCCCTTTCTCATTTCTAATTTTCACCCAATGCCTCAAATTCTGTCCTTGCCAAGAAACACCATCAGTGATTTCCCTTGAAGAGACAGGCTCACTTCCTTCATTTTCTGGCAAATGTCTGCCAAGTACCCAAGTTATTCTGACATTTGTTCTTTCAAGTAAAAAAAGATGTTCCATGGAAAAGTGGAGAGTTCAGCTTGCAGCTCAAACAGCCCTCAAGTCACCCGTCCGTGATGCGTCGGCTTCTGGAGAAGGCTGTGCACGCCTGTCCCATTTCGTTACATAGAAAATTTTAAAGATATGTAAGGTCTCGATGGTCGAGACGTAATGAGGTTCATTTTTACTGCTTCGCATTCTTAAGTGAAACTGGCAATTTTCTCACCGAAGTGCTTAGTATGGAGAATTCAGTGACCACCCACACAGGGAGTGGCGGTCCTGGGTGGTCCTGAGACACCAGGAGTTCTACATTAGGACACCTGTCAACACGGGGACAAAGGCAAATGACATTTATATTCTTACTACGAATATAGTTTTATTTTCAGCTTTATATTTACATGGAGTACTATTATGAAACAGTTTTGATCTTGCAGACCTGAGAGGACGTTAGGGTTCCCCAGGGCCCCACGGGCCACACTTTGAGAACCAGTGGCCTGGACTCTTACATTCTACTCCTTATCTCACTTCCAATGCCCTTCACAACCTGACCCCTCTCACTGTTACCTGGTAATTCCATTTCTCACGTCACCTTCAAAAAAACCAAAAGAGTTTCTGTCAGTCAGACCTGTATTATAACACCAGCTCTGTTACTAGCTGTGTAACCTGGTGAAAATTAGCAAAACTTTATCAACTTTGGTTTTTCTCATCAGTAAAACAGGGGTCAAAATACTTACCCATCAGACAGCTGTGAAAATTAAAGGAGTGAATATATGCAAAGCACCTATCATTCATAAATATTAGCTCCCTTCCTTTGTCCCCCACTGTGACTAAAAGGACAGCAGGGGCTTCCCTGGTGGCGCAGCGGTCGAGAGTCTGCCTGCCGATGCAGGGGACACGGGTTTGTGCCCCGGTCCGGGAAGATCCCACATGCCGCGGAGCGGCTGGGCCCGTGAGCCGTGGCCGCTGAGCCTGCGCGTCCGGAGCCTGTGCTCCGCAACAGGAGAGGCCACGGCAGTGAGAGGCCCGTGTACCGCAAAAAAAAAAAATTAAAAATAAAATAAAATAAAATAAAAGGACAGCAATTCCCTAAAAGCCCTGTCATGCTGTAACTCAAGCTCTAATCAGATTTCCTTGTGTTTGCAGGGAATTCCCAGGACTCCAAAGTCATGCTCCAAAATCCTTCCCCAAAGATTGGCTGACTTCCATCTCCCGCCTTTGAGCTCGAAAGGCAAGTGTTTTCTGAATTATTCATTTCAAGTTAGTCATACGCCTGTTCATTAACTATTTCACAAGTGTATCTTCTACCTACAACTAAAATCTAAGCTTTCAGAAGATGAACTATTTTCAAACTGTGATAACTCTTTTGTAATCGTGATCTGTTGCCCCATGACAGATTACCCCAAAATGCGGTGGTTTAAAGACAACAGTGGTCATGATGCTGTCTCCTGTTTCTCTGGGTCAGGTCACAGTGAGATGCCTTGTCCCTGCTCCGTGACAGCTGGGGCTGGAATTGGCTGGAGGCTCTTTCACTCCCATCAGTCAGCGGATGCTGGTGTCAGCTGGGGGCCTGGTGGCTGGACCACCCACACGTGGCCTCTTCAGGTGGCCTGGGCTCCCTCACAACATGGCAGCTGGGTTCCCAGGGCAGGGGTCCAACAGAGAGACAGAGCTGGGCAGAAGCTTGCTGCTTTCGATGACCTAGCCTCCAAACTCACGCAGCCTTACCTCCACCAAAATCACTGGATGGGACACTAACCAGATCCCACAGGGACTCAGAGGGAGGAAACGTTGGCCCTCACCTCCCCAGGAAGGAAGGTCAACTCCATGACAAGTTTCAGGACGAGTATGTGGGGTGAGCTAAATAGACAGGTGTGGCCACCTTTTGAAAAATCCTCCTACACCCTCTAGAAATTGCCTCTGAACGAACGCAAGTGAGCACGCGTAAACGAATAAATGAAGGGAGAGATGACTGTCATTTGGAACAGATAGTTTTTCTCAGCTGAAACGAATCAGGGTGTAGCCTAGACTGTCACACTGAATTCTATTCTGTTTATTCATCTGGTTCTCCTCCACCAAATGGTAAATTCTTTCAAGGCAGAAACTGTGTCTGGGATCCTCAGAGATTAACCCAGAGACCGGTAGGCAATAGGTGCTCAGTAAGTACTGATCGGAAAGAACAAAGGAAGGAAGGAAGGAAGGCGTGAGGGGAGGGGACGGAGGGGGAGGGAAGGGGAGGGGAGAGGAAAGAGGGGAGGGAGGGGGAGGGAAGGGGAGGGGAGAGGAAAGAAGGTTCTTTCAGACTGCTATGAACTCTAAGATTCAGTGATGTGGGCTGTTCTGGTTTTTAGGAAGCCACAGTTCTCATCTGTGCAGGAACCACAGCAAAATCGGGATAGAAATGAAACATAAATTAATCCACTGCATGATTCTCTCTCCAAGGCCAGGAGCCATTTTTGCCTGAAGGGGAAAAAAGAGCCATTTTTTTCAAAAAAGCTCATCTTTGGACACATTTTATAAATTCGAAAGGATGCACCAGAATGTTCTATTTCAAGTCAAATAAAAGCTACCATACCTAACAGTGATTTCACCTATTTTTTTTCTCCTGCACACCAGGGAATGTTTTTGCCCTTTTAAAAGAAATAATTCCCTTACACCTCTATTGTACATTTCCCTTGAAAGTATAAGGAAGAGGACACTTCAGAGATTCATGTATTTGCTAATGTTAATGCTGGGTCAGAAAGGAGAGCTTTCTGTTTTTGAAAATTAAATTTACCTTTTTAAAATAGTTGATGGAAAAATGAGTTAAATCCAGTAAGAAGCCTAGAGGTTTACATAAAATCTGATAATGAAAATCAGCTTCCTTAACTACTCCAACTTTATGAAAAGAGAGAATATTTTCAAATCGGTCCTGAGTTCGGAATTCTACCAAATTACTCTCTTGATATTTCTGTATGACATCATAATTATTGTAAGATAAATAGGCTTTTCTCCCCAATACATTTTCCTTGCCTTCCATTTTCAGGCCGAATTTCATGAAATCAGGTGTTTGTGTGATGACGTGGGTTTGCCTTCCTTCTGACCCCAGCCCGTGGCCAAGACACCAGCACGAACATCCATCTCCCGAACTGGACCTTCCAGCGACCACTGACTAGAGAGCTTTCAAAATTATTCTAATCAATGCTTTTAGTGTTTCACCTGTGAATGTTTAAAAATATTCACCTACGTTTAATTTTGGAGTGGGTCCTGTATCCGTAAGATCAGACACACCGGCTGACGTCCCAGTTGCCAACAGGTCACCACGGTTCCTGGTAAACAGAGGTGGCTCCAAGCAGTGTCCCCAGCAAAGCCCACTTGTTGGAGCCAGAAGGACAAACAAGCCAAACAATTTAGGCTTTCAAAAGAAGGAGAGAAAGAAAAAGCCCTGCCTTCCCTAATAACAAAGGATAATCTGGGGTGAGTTTTTCAGATAGCACCCCGCCTGTGTCACCATGCTGCTGCACTCAGGGCCCTCTCCAGCAGGAATTTCAGCCGCCCAGTCTGACCCGCACCTGTCCCAGCGGCAGGAGTGTCTGTCGATACCTCAGCAGATTCTGCTCTTCTGCGGAATGTCAGTTTATAACTGCAGAGACTGATCACAATTACTTCTTACCTTGAAGAGCTCCTTCCAGTCAACAGCCAAAATGACCCTCTGAAATAATCTACACTACTTTGAATCTAATGCTCAAAATATACACCCCACCTCAATTTTTCCCACTCTTCTAACCTCACTAGGGCCTTGCTCAGAACTGATACCTTTAAAAAATTTTATTTGCAAAATATTTGCATGCGCTTAACTTTCAGCATGCCTGTACCAGGCATATGAACGTTAGTGAAGTTGGTGCAGGTCCTGGACCACACTCCTCCAAAGGCCAATTTCATTCACTTTCACTACTCAAGGCGCATCAGTTACTCAAAAAAATCTCAGAAAGAATGTCATTTCATTAATAACTGTGAAGAGATTATATAAATATAATAACTATATATATTGTATAACTATATTATGTAATAATTATATAATATGTAATGATATATTATATTTATATGTAATAACTGTGAGAAGTCAGATGTAAAAAAGAAAATGTCATTGGGTACTTATGTGATCTTTTGATGGAGAAAGGCTGTTTTTGTTTTTGTTTTGGCCGCCCCTCACGGCTTGCAGGGTCTAAGTTCCCCAACCAGAGAATGAACCCAGGCCAGGGCAGCGGAAGCACCGAGTCCTAACCACTGGACCGCCACCAAACTCCCAGAAAGGCTGTTTCTTTTTAACACACAAAAGCAAAGAAAGAACCCATAAACAAAACTGTGACAGATTTTTTTACCTAAAAATGTAATATCTTTATCTGTCAAAATCTCAATTAACAAAATTAAAAGCAAATGAAAACTGGAAGAAAATATTTGTATTATACATTAAGAAAAAGCATTAATATTTCTAACATATTTGATTATTTTAAAAATCAATAAGTAAAAGGTAATCCCCATGACAAAAACGGGGACAGGGAATTAATTGGCAATTCATTAAAAATAGATAACAACTACATCAAATAGCATTCAACTCCTCTAAAATTCAAAGAAGAGTCTATCAACACAATGAGAAATCTGTCTGTCATTGAAAATATTGTTTTGTTTGGGTTTTATTATGTTTTGACAAGGGTCTTTTTTAGTGAAGATCTGATGCACCAGACACTCTCAAACACAGGTAGAGGGAATGTAAATTTACCAAGAGACTTAACAATTTCAGATGCTATGACCCGTTTGTTCCAGTTCTGTGAATCCAAGGAAGAATTGGAAATGTGCAAAGTTTTGGATAAAAAGATATTTGTGCAGCATTATTAACAATAAAGTGAGGGACTTCCCTGGTGGTGCAGTGGTTAAGAATCCGCCTGCCAATGCAGGGGACACGGGTTTAAGCCCTGGTCCGGGAAGACCCCAGATGCCGCAGAGCAACTAAGCCGGTGCGCCACAACTACTGAGCCTGCGCTCTAGAGCCCACGAGCCACAACTACTGAGTCCACGTGCCACAACTACTGAAGTCCGCACGCCTAGAGCCCGTGCTCCGCAACAGGAGAAGCC
>NC_041223.1:1932711-1966332 GCF_002837175.3 Physeter macrocephalus | reverse complement strand
GAAGGAAGGAAGGGAGGCGGGGGGGGAGGGGACGGAGGGGGAGGGAAGGGGAGGGGAGAGGAAAGAGGGGAGGGAGGGGGAGGGAAGGGGAGGGGAGAGGAAAGAGGGGAGGGAGGGGGAGGGAAGGGGAGGGGAGAGGAAAGAGGGGAGGGAGGGGGAGGGAAGGGGAGGGGAGAGGAAAGAGGGGAGGGAGGGGGAGGGAAGGGGAGGGGAGAGGAAAGAGGGGAGGGAGGGGGAGGGAAGGGGAGGGGAGAGGAAAGAGGGGAGGGAGGGGGAGGGAAGGGGAGGGGAGAGGAAAGAGGGGAGGGAGGGGGAGGGAAGGGGAGGGGAGAGGAAAGAAGGTTCTTTCAGACTGCTATGAACTCTAAGATTCAGTGATGTGGGCTGTTCTGGTTTTTAGGAAGCCACAGTTCTCATCTGTGCAGGAACCACAGCAAAATCGGGATAGAAATGAAACATAAATTAATCCACTGCATGATTCTCTCTCCAAGGCCAGGAGCCATTTTTGCCTGAAGGGGAAAAAAGAGCCATTTTTTTCAAAAAAGCTCATCTTTGGACACATTTTATAAATTCGAAAGGATGCACCAGAATGTTCTATTTCAAGTCAAATAAAAGCTACCATACCTAACAGTGATTTCACCTATTTTTTTTCTCCTGCACACCAGGGAATGTTTTTGCCCTTTTAAAAGAAATAATTCCCTTACACCTCTATTGTACATTTCCCTTGAAAGTATAAGGAAGAGGACACTTCAGAGATTCATGTATTTGCTAATGTTAATGCTGGGTCAGAAAGGAGAGCTTTCTGTTTTTGAAAATTAAATTTACCTTTTTAAAATAGTTGATGGAAAAATGAGTTAAATCCAGTAAGAAGCCTAGAGGTTTACATAAAATCTGATAATGAAAATCAGCTTCCTTAACTACTCCAACTTTATGAAAAGAGAGAATATTTTCAAATCGGTCCTGAGTTCGGAATTCTACCAAATTACTCTCTTGATATTTCTGTATGGCATCATAATTATTGTAAGATAAATAGGCTTTTCTCCCCAATACATTTTCCTTGCCTTCCATTTTCAGGCCGAATTTCATGAAATCAGGTGTTTGTGTGATGACGTGGGTTTGCCTTCCTTCTGACCCCAGCCCGTGGCCAAGACACCAGCACGAACATCCATCTCCCGAACTGGACCTTCCAGCGACCACTGACTAGAGAGCTTTCAAAATTATTCTAATCAATGCTTTTAGTGTTTCACCTGTGAATGTTTAAAAATATTCACCTACGTTTAATTTTGGAGTGGGTCCTGTATCCGTAAGATCAGACACACCGGCTGACGTCCCAGTTGCCAACAGGTCACCACGGTTCCTGGTAAACAGAGGTGGCTCCAAGCAGTGTCCCCAGCAAAGCCCACTTGTTGGAGCCAGAAGGACAAACAAGCCAAACAATTTAGGCTTTCAAAAGAAGGAGAGAAAGAAAAAGCCCTGCCTTCCCTAATAACAAAGGATAATCTGGGGTGAGTTTTTCAGATAGCACCCCGCCTGTGTCACCATGCTGCTGCACTCAGGGCCCTCTCCAGCAGGAATTTCAGCCGCCCAGTCTGACCCGCACCTGTCCCAGCGGCAGGAGTGTCTGTCGATACCTCAGCAGATTCTGCTCTTCTGCGGAATGTCAGTTTATAACTGCAGAGACTGATCACAATTACTTCTTACCTTGAAGAGCTCCTTCCAGTCAACAGCCAAAATGACCCTCTGAAATAATCTACACTACTTTGAATCTAATGCTCAAAATATACACCCCACCTCAATTTTTCCCACTCTTCTAACCTCACTAGGGCCTTGCTCAGAACTGATACCTTTAAAAAATTTTATTTGCAAAATATTTGCATGCGCTTAACTTTCAGCATGCCTGTACCAGGCATATGAACGTTAGTGAAGTTGGTGCAGGTCCTGGACCACACTCCTCCAAAGGCCAATTTCATTCACTTTCACTACTCAAGGCGCATCAGTTACTCAAAAAAATCTCAGAAAGAATGTCATTTCATTAATAACTGTGAAGAGATTATATAAATATAATAACTATATATATTGTATAACTATATTATGTAATAATTATATAATATGTAATGATATATTATATTTATATGTAATAACTGTGAGAAGTCAGATGTAAAAAAGAAAATGTCATTGGGTACTTATGTGATCTTTTGATGGAGAAAGGCTGTTTTTGTTTTTGTTTTGGCCGCCCCTCACGGCTTGCAGGGTCTAAGTTCCCCAACCAGAGAATGAACCCAGGCCAGGGCAGCGGAAGCACCGAGTCCTAACCACTGGACCGCCACCAAACTCCCAGAAAGGCTGTTTCTTTTTAACACACAAAAGCAAAGAAAGAACCCATAAACAAAACTGTGACAGATTTTTTTACCTAAAAATGTAATATCTTTATCTGTCAAAATCTCAATTAACAAAATTAAAAGCAAATGAAAACTGGAAGAAAATATTTGTATTATACATTAAGAAAAAGCATTAATATTTCTAACATATTTGATTATTTTAAAAATCAATAAGTAAAAGGTAATCCCCATGACAAAAACGGGGACAGGGAATTAATTGGCAATTCATTAAAAATAGATAACAACTACATCAAATAGCATTCAACTCCTCTAAAATTCAAAGAAGAGTCTATCAACACAATGAGAAATCTGTTTGTCATTGAAAATATTGTTTTGTTTGGGTTTTATTATGTTTTGACAAGGGTCTTTTTTAGTGAAGATCTGATGCACCAGACACTCTCAAACACAGGTAGAGGGAATGTAAATTTACCAAGAGACTTAACAATTTCAGATGCTATGACCCGTTTGTTCCAGTTCTGTGAATCCAAGGAAGAATTGGAAATGTGCAAAGTTTTGGATAAAAAGATATTTGTGCAGCATTATTAACAATAAAGTGAGGGACTTCCCTGGTGGTGCAGTGGTTAAGAATCCGCCTGCCAATGCAGGGGACACGGGTTTAAGCCCTGGTCCGGGAAGACCCCAGATGCCGCAGAGCAACTAAGCCGGTGCGCCACAACTACTGAGCCTGCGCTCTAGAGCCCACGAGCCACAACTACTGAGTCCACGTGCCACAACTACTGAAGTCCGCACGCCTAGAGCCCGTGCTCCGCAACAGGAGAAGCCACCTCAATGAGAAGCCGGCGCACCGCAACCAAGAGCAGCCCCCGCTGCCGCAACTAGAGAAAGCCCGCGCGCAGCAACGAAGACCCAATGCAGCCAAAAATAAATAAGTACATTTATTAAAAAACCGAAACAAAAAGAGAAAAAAAACAATAATGGGTCCTAAATGTTCAAAAACAGGAGACGGGAGGAATTAACTATGTTTTTTCCTGTTTGGTAGAAAACTATACAGCCATTTAAATAAACGTGATTTTAGAAAGTATCTACTACTGACCCTGGAAAACGCTTATGACAAAGTTAAGAGAAAAAAGCAGGCTCAAATCACAATGATTTCCCCAGCAACATGTGTCAAAGTTACCTGTGTCTCTGTATTTATTAAAAGTTCACTCATTGATTCTAATGTATACCCCTCCACTAAGAATCACCAGTATGCTGTATTATCCCATTTCTATCGCATAGAAAGAAGATTGAAACAAAATCCACAAAGTATAGTGTTTTTTCCCCTAGATAGTGGAATTAACAGGCAATTTTATTTTGGTTTAAAACATTATTTTTCCCAAATTCTCAGTAATGAGTATTCATTACATTTGTAATTTGAAAAGGGGGCTATTTTTTAAACGTAAAATAAAGCCTTTAATCTGGGATGAGATATGCTTTGAAATGTTGACAGAGCTTGCTTCCCAGAGTGGCGAAAATACCAGACATCCCTGGTAACAATATAAAGAGCATACTTATTGAGTGACTAATAACTTATAATCAATCAAGTTCTAATCGTTTAAAAATTATTTCAAATTAATTTGTGTTCTCTTTCTATCAAAATCCAACCCATCACTTAAAACCTGAGAAGCAAAGCGTCCCTGAGCGCAGTCTGCTGTCGTTTCTTTGTCCTCTGCATTCCGGCTGTGGATCCTCTTTTCCGCGTGGACGCCTACCCCACCTGTCCGCATCCAGCACCCGGTTAAGCTCGAAATCTCAGGTGCAAAGCCGTAGACCCTTACCAAGCACATCATGAACCTGGTGCTCAGAAGGCACAAGGGTCAAATTCCTGACGGTAACTTGCGCTGCAGACTAGAATCTTACAAACCCCAAAGTCACGGAGGTGCTAATGCCCTCAGCTCCCCGCAGGTGTGTTTAGGGACCAAAGGAACACACACTGGGAGGCTGTTCTAAGCCAGAATCCACCAGCAGGTGAAGGGCTTACCTGGGCTGCACACGCTCAGGTGCTGTGGGCACCAGTGGGTCGTTGGAACTTGGGAAAAAGCGTGTGTTTTCACGGACCACGTCCCAGCCGGCCCTGCCCAGCGGGGGCTCTGCCCCTCAGAGTTTTCTCCTGTGCGGGCCGCACGCCGCCCGGCCGGCGTTTCCCCCCGGGCCCTCTCGTGTCATTCACAGGCCACCTCGGCCCCCAAACATTCCCCGATCCAGTGGCTCGGCCCTGTTCTCTGCTGGGTTCTAGTGGTAACACAGTCTTCCTGAGGTTAAAATAAACTCATGTCTTGGGCTTCCCTGGTGGCGCAGTGGTTGAGAGTCCGCCTGCCGATGCAGGGGACGCGGGTTCGCGCCCCGGTCCGGGAAGATCCCACGTGCCGCGGAGAGGCTGGGCCCGTGAGCCGTGGCCGCTGGGCCTGTGCGTCCGGAACCTGTGCTCTGCAGCGGAAGAGGCCACAGCAGTGAGAGGCCCGCGTACCGCAAAAACAAACAGACAAACAAACAAACAAACAAAACAAGGCAGAATTCGAAACTTGGTACATAACTGACCTATGCCATGGACTCTTAGGGTAAGCATATTTCTCTGCGAGCACGTATACTTCTCTACCCGTTCTTACAACTTGTGTATGAGATCCCCTCCTTCCAGACCCTGACCTCCTGGGGGTCAGAGCTGTCCCCATCACGGGGCATCCCCACCAGAGCAGATGCTGATTGTGGCCATCGTTGCGGGGGGAGGTCACTCAGCCTTTCATGAAGGGGTCGCTGCATGATTATGTGGCGTTTAACATAATCTGATCAACACATTTTTCTCTTTGCATGAAATTTAATTTTATCTTTTCTCCCTCTTTACGTGGAAATTTTAACGTTTCATTTTTAAACCCCCTAAAATAATGTGCTTCATAGGAGAAAATGTATATAACTAGGAACACACGCTGCTGGAATCTCTGGCCCATGCCGTGTCAGTTAACCTCCCTCCCAAGGAAATGGGCTTCAAGCAGGTCCCCCGGCTGCCGGGTCAGAGGCACACGGGGGCAGAGTTCTCAGACTCCAGGCTCGAGGCCGCCTCATCCGCAGCAGAGGGCTCGCCCCTTGCATGCTTTCCACCTCGTGTTTTTACCTTGGACTCTCTGATTTCTCATAAATTATAAGTGGGAAGGATGTACGTGCTTTGTGCTGGAGGGGCATGCGATGGAAGCGTGGAGGCCCATGTCCCAGGGCCCTCGTGTCTGAGGCGACTTTATTCTCTGGCAGGAAATCGAACACCCAACAGTGATGAGGGCCCGCCGGGGAGGATCGACGTGTGTTCTTGTCCGGCCCTGGGGACTCAGTGTGCCGGCTGCTCCCACAGATGCAAGGCTGATCGTCCTGGATGTTTCCAGGAGATCCTGCTAATGGCCAAGGTCAATGGCGAGAGCAGCTGAGTTCAGCCAGCCGTCAGGGCAGGGTCTCCTCCGGCTGGGGTTGCGGGAGGGCCGGCCTGCAGGGAGGTTAGAACAGCCCGAGGAAAGCACAAGCAGCAGCCCTGGGCCCAGCGTGTGAAGACACAGGCCAGGCTCCCCTCTCATCCGCTCCCGCACCGTGCCCGGAACACGCAGGGACACACTTAATGCTACACACTTCGGCAGGAACGAGGGACGCTCAGCAGAATTCTTGCCAAATCCTCGTTCGGTTTTACACGTTTACGAGACAGGAAGCCTCGGCTAGACGATTTTCATGATTGTAAAGTGGCTTGGTTTCGAGAATTCCTGCTTTTTCCCTGATTACCTACTTTCATACACGATTAAAGCAAATTGTAATCAAACCTCATTAATTTATAATTATAGGAATAAGGCCCATCTAGTTCATTAAAAATCTGAATTATATCTGAAGAGAAATGCAACTTTATTATTGGTAAACTCAATAAATTGTACAAAGATGTAAGTGAATAAATGTAAAATGTTATATAAAAGGACTTGTATGCTGGGGGTCTAGACTGTGAACTGCAAATTATAAAACCTCCTAACAGTAAAGTATAGTTCTGAACCTGGACCCTGAAGGAAGCTCCTTTGTGCTATTTTGTTGAGTTTGTTATTTATTTTAGATGGTTTAGTCTTGTCTCTCCGACGAGATATCAAGTCTCTAAAGCAAGGGAGTGTGTACTACAGGACTTACGAGAAGGCTCTTGAAAGTTTTCAGGAGTAATTCAGAGATCCCTACTCAATAGTGGCTGTGGGCTGAATTTTGTGCCCCCCAAATTTATTTATTTAAGCCCTAAATCCCAGTATGCCTGTATTTGCGAATAGGGCCTAGAAGGAAGTAATTAGGGTTGAGTGAGCTCATAAAGATGGCACCCTGACACGACGGGATCCATGTCCCCAAAAGAAGAGACACCAGACCTCTCTCGCTCTCTCCCTGCTTATTGGCACCAAGAAGAGGTGACATGTGCGGGGAGGTGGTGGGGGGTGGCGGCCCCCTGCCGACCAAGGGACCCCCGGACCGCAGCGGGATGCCTACCCTGCAGGCACCTGGGTCTTGGACTCCCGCCTCCGGAGCTGTGTGGAGCGAATCGCTGCGGTTTAAGGCCCCCAGTCTTTGGTACTTTGTCACGGCAGCCTGGGCAGATTAACCGGTGGTGACTTCACACGCCACGTGGATTTGTCTGGCACCCGGTGGACAAAGCAGCTCCTGAGGTCAAGGCTCCTATCTCTGCCCCTGGCCCAGGGGGATGCAGCCTCACCCTCCATCCTCTGTCCCTACCCCCAGCCAGAGACTCGGGACCCCCCGCCGGCCCCGCCGGCACCAGGACACCCCTCACACCCCGCTGTCTTCAGGAAGATGCCATCTGCCATCCCCGCCCTGACCTGTCACCTCTGCAGTAGGCCTGCTTCACCCAAGGGAATGAAGGCTTTCCTTGACCACCGCCTTAACAAAAGGTCAAGGACTCAAACGAGGAAGAGCGGCCCTTCCCTCCCGTCCTCAGGGACCCACCATCAGCCCCGCCCAGCCTGGGCTGTGGACGGAGCAGGGTCCACGCAGGGCCGTGGATAAATGACGGGCTCCTCTGTCACCTCGGATTTCAGAGAAACCACGGGAAATTTCGTAAATCCAGCTAGATTTAGCCTGTGCTGTATACTACCCTACTGTGCTAGAGTGCTGTTATATACTAGATGGTACTGGAACTCCTCACGGTGCATCTGATGATCAGATTGCCCAGCCCGCTGTGTTTCCTTTGCTCTGTCTGGTAACCCTTTCCTCACGGGAGGTCTGAGCTGAGCATCGGGCAGGGACAGAGGTGACACAAATGAACTTATTTACAAAACAGAAACCGACTCACAGACATAGAAAACAAACTTACGATTACCAAAGGGGAAAGGGGGTGAAGAGGGACAAAGTAGGAGCTGGGGATTAGCAGATACAAGCTACTGTATATAAAGTAGCTAAACAGCAAGGTATAGCACAGGGAACTATAGTCAATGTCTTGTAATTACCTATAATGGAAAAGAATCTGAAAAATAATATATATATTACTAATGAAGATATACATAAACGAATCACTTTTCTGTACACCAGAAACTAACACAACATTGTAAATTAACTTAAAAAAAAAAAGAGCTGGGACGGGGGAAGGTGCTGTTTCCTGGCCGCGTCCACCACCCGTCGACGAGGCTGCAAGGAGGGTTTCACGGGAAGGAGTGGGAGTGTACCTGAGCTTTCACTCATTCCCGGAGCCGTCGGCCCCTGAGGCCCTGCAGGAACCCGCGGGCACCTGGACACGAGGACGCGGCCTTCATCCTCAGGAGCTCGTGGGTGACAGCTTCCCCCATGGCACAGCCCTACCACGTGGGTCGGGCCAGACCCCCTCTTGCACTAACCAGAGCTGGGAACCGTGCAGGTCTGAGCTCTTGAGATGCCTGTTTTCATAGATGCTGACTTTGCTCTGCTTAAATTAAAATGTCAGGACGCTATCTCACCTTGACCTCTGTGGGCTGTTTCTTGGTTACAACAGAGTCGCTTCAACCTGGTCCTTCCTGCCCTTCTCGGGCGCGCAGGCTTTAGGGCTGAGTCTTCACAATGTGATTCCTCTGGGGTTTGCAGTAAGAATATGCATTTAGCTGACACTGTATCCTGCCTTTATCTCCACTTCTAAGCAAAAGTAAAATACCACCTCTAGCGTGTTTTACAGTAAAATTAAAGAACAGAAAAATATACAGTTAAAAAGTAATGAAAAGCTGTTTATGGAAAGCACAAAAAATAGCAAAACAAACAAAAACCTTTCAGAAGTCAGCACAGTGTTTGTGGGGATAGGGTGGGTGACAGGGCCTGGAAGTGGCCAAGGAGGCCCTGGGGTCCAATGGTGCGGGTTGGATCTGCCCTGATGACAAAGGGGTGCCGGGTTTGTGAAATTCACCACACTGAGGATTTAAGTACACTTTTCTATACGTCATATTTCCATAAGGAGTGAAAGAATTTTTAAAAATCAATGGGAAAGAGGGCGTGGGTCACACAGATCGGGAGACCCCCGAAGGCATCTGCTGACGGGGCGCCCCCGGTTCTCAAAAGGGCTGCTTTCCACAGAGGGGTCAGACGCAAATGCGTATTTAACGGCAGAATTTACACGCCTAAAATGCAAAAACCTGTTGCAATAAACTGTCCCTCCATCTGCCTCTTTTCCCGACAGTCCCGCTTAACAAGGCGCCAGGCAGTCCAGGACCACGGAGCACGTCCCTCGCGGGCCCGCCCAGGTGTGCGGCCCAGCCAGCAGACGTGTGGGTTTCATATATTTTCCTTTAACCCTTCGGAAACAAGCGCACGTGAGCGCCGTACATACGTGTTTTATGGCCTCATCCGAGGCCACAACTTTCTTTTCTTTTCTGATGATACTCAAAGTAATTTTTGATAAGAACGTGACCAAAGTCATCACTTTTGACGTCTCAGAACTTCGAAGCAGCCCTGCTGTTGGGTTTTCGGTGCAAACTCTAAAAGGTCCGATTAGATGCCGAGCACGACCACCGTGATCCTAGTAGACTTTCTCCAGCACCCGAGGCGGCCTGGGCCTCTGAGACCCTCCACCCATCTTGGTCCCTCCCCCTAAATTAGCTCATTCTCCTTAAAAACCCTCCGTATCTGACAACTGCCAAAGCATACGCTACCCCGAGATCCTGGATACCCATCAACACACACTCCCTGCGTTCTCGCTCACGGAACTCTTTGTATGTTCACTGCACATCTCATTCTACTCTTCCGTGTGATTTTGGGGGTCCCTGGGGGCAGATGGTTCCCCCCGCTGTTTTGCGACCATCACGTGCCCTGCCTGACACAGAGTCTCTGCCCAACAAACATCAGTTGATAAGTAAATTGTAGTTACACAGAAGCCCAGGGGAGGCAAACGCCCTCCGTGTGGCTCTATAATTCAGCACCCGGAGCACGTTCCTTCCCGTGTACGCAGCACAATCGTCCCTCTGGACCCGTGGTCACCGCAGCCTCTGCAGGTGTCCCCGCTCCCAGCTCCCTGAGAGACCTGTCTCGCCCATCGTGACCTAGAAAACACCCGGGCGTACGTGGACCGGCCCCCAGCCCTGGCACCCCGGGGGGCAGCCTGGGGGGACAGCAGCCCTGTGACCGGAAGTCCCCGGGACATGGAAGGTTCATTGTCCCAGGACCTTCAGGGCAGGGGCCCCTCATACAGCTTTAGTATTGTCTACCGCACTCAGCAAGGAGGGTTTGTTCCTGTTCCTCCAAACATTTACGGCCCTACACAGATTCACTGTCATCGCAGAGCTAAGCAGGCAGACAGCGGCTCATTACTGGATACAAAAGTGTAAAGATTCCCAGAGCTAAAGTCAGAGAGCTGATAGATGGATGGAGAGAGAGAGATGAACACATAGATACATAGATACATAGATAAGAGCTAGATACATAGATACGTAGATAGATACATAGCTAGATACATAGATACATAGATAGGTGAGAGAGAGAGAGATTGAGAGAGAGGTGATCCCTGGTTGAAGAAAGTTTGATCACTACCATCTAGACAAGTGACCGACTCCGGCATGTAGAAGTTTCTGGTGCTGTGCTGGTGTGCATATGTTATGCCTAAAAGCCTCTTTGAAGGGGAAAGGGTGGAAGGAAGGAGGGGGGCAGAGAAGAGAAACAGGGGACAGGGAAGCCAGAGCAGACCTCCGTTTTTCCAACAGGTGCTTAACTGGGGAGCTGCACGCAGCTGGGCCCCTCTGCGGTTTCCCCACGCCCAGAACAGCGCATACAGTTCCAGCTTCTGGAACCATTATATCAGAGACTCTCCTCCATATTCAGGCAGTTCATGGAGCAAACAACTGCAGCAAACTACTTGCAGATCGCTCCTCTGGGGCCAAGGTCACTCCTGCCGGCCGTTTCTCGTCGCAGCCACAGCGCTGGGGCAGCCCGCACCTCCCCACTTTTCTGTGCCGGGGCCGCTCGGAAGCTGCGGGGCTCCCTGCATGCAGAGACGGCCCCCAGTGGGGGAGCCGAGGGCGGGGGGCGTCTCGCTTTGGACGTGTCCCATGGGTGCGTGCCTGCAGCGGTGACATCTCTGCTGCCGGTCCTTTTGCTCCTGTGCCCCTTGCCGTGCCCACCCCTGCTCCCTAGTGCACCTCTCAGATAAACCCCCTGCTTCAGAGGCACCCAGCCGAGAGCCTTCTTAGCTCCTGGGCCCCCAAACCACCAAGCCTACACCCTGTATTGACAGGATTTGGTGATCCCGGCAGCGCTGCTCACTGGAGACCACAGCTCCACACTGGAGACCACAGCTCCAGCGAGCTGGAAATCACCAGTACTAACCCCTTTCCTGACAGCGTCATGAACCTTGGCCTGCTTGCGGACGGAAAGAAGAAATCAGGACAAAGACGGCCCAAGCCTCTGTAGTAGGTGCTCAGAAACCTCACAGCTGCTCTGGACGGGCGGGGACAGCAGACAGGCATCCTGCAGGGGCCCTGCCTGGAACAGGGGGTCCCATCTCTCAGCACCTCCGGGCCCTGTCTGAGAAGAGGGGCCCTTGTGGTCTTGCCAGGACAAAGGCAGGAGCTAAGCGAGCCCAGCCGGGCGCCTCACGGCCTGCGGGCACCTCCTACACGTGCCGTCAGTGGCCAGGCAGGCAGGGTGCTGGCCGATCCTCGTGGATGGGCCCAATGTGGTAGAATATTCAGAGCCAAGCCCTTGTCCAGCATCCTTGCCCAGCAGCCTGGAGCCGGTCCGGGTGTGGGCCTGCCTCTTTCACGAGCCCAGCCGAGGCCCGTGGACGGCTGGCAGGCGGGGAGGTGGTCCGGCTCCCCTTGCAGCACAGAGAAAGGATGCGTTCGCAGCCGGGCGCAGAGGCCCTGGCAGGGAGCCCCATCCCACGCGATCAGGAGATGACTGAGCACTTCCAAACTGGGGCAGGAATGAGCCCGGACAGCAGGCAGAGGACGCCCAGCACCTCAGCTGGGCCGGCGCCCAGGACCGCATCCACCCCCACAGAGGTCAGGCTGCACGGTCCAGGACACGGTGGGCCCCGGCTGAGACAGCCGGCCAAGTGCCCCCAGGATGTGCCCCAGGGGATCGTTTCTGATCAGCACGCACGGTTCCCAAGTGTCAGCCGTCGTTGTTATAAATGGCGCAGGGATCGACTGCAAAGAGGACGAGGAGGTCCCCATTCTCCCCTCCAGCCCCTCCTCCCGGAGCAGCGTCCCACCCCCAGCATCCGTCCCCAGGCCCTGGGGCGCCCTGCCTCCCGGTCACTGCGCGGGGAGGGCGTGGGACGGCAGCTCCTCCCCCTCTCTGCTCGGGTCCCATCGCATCACGCGCTTCCATTCCAGATGCTCCTTCCAGGGACTGAAAAACTAAATCACATGCATTTCTTTAGTTTCTTTAGTTTCTTTAGTTAAGAAAATGAAGTTTCACAGGAGTTGTTACCATCCAGGTAGAGGGAGAAGGGGAAGATGAAAATCAAGTGGGAAAGTTCTGCTCTGAGAAATGAGGAGGGCAGACATTTATTAAGCGTCTACTGTTTACCCTCCATAGGTGTCCGTTCAGTCGGCCCCGACAGCAGAGCTGCTGCGTCCCTTTTACAAGGAGGTTACGACGCTTGAGGGCCAGGCAGTTATCACCTGTGAGGCGCAGCGTCTTCAGGCTGCTGGCAGGAACGGAGCGGCGACCCTGAGCATCGAGACAAAGGTGGTGGAGGTCAGAGCAGGTGGAAAAACGTTCAGGAGGCGGTGTCCCAAGGTCGCGAATCCGGAAGGAGGCAATTCCACTGTAAAGTTAATGCACGCTTGCCCGTTATGAAGGGAGAGATGAAATGTGTTCTGTCATAGTGGTCCCTGTGCCGTGTTGCATGAGAAACGGTGTTATTCTTGCTACGTGACGATGACAGAAGAGAAGACTTGTAATTCACCCATTCTGGAAAATTCCTGAAATGACTGAAGAACACAGACTCTGCCGAAAATTCTAGAGGCCGCTCTCCGTTGTTCAAGAGACTGCAATGTGGTGGTGATACAATCACAGAAACAGTCGTAAGTGTTGCTATAAGTGTGACGTGATGCCCGGGACCCCAGGAAGAACGCCCTGTCACGCAGAGGGGCTCAAGACAGCCCCCGCCTCAGAAGAAGTTGCTGGGAAACAGCTACTGTTGCTTTTTTAATGGTAATGCATCCACCGTTACTGCTGATTTGGCAGTAGAAGAAGCGGTGAGCTGAAATTGTCTTCGAGCTCTTCTCAGCTGTGCTGTTCTGTGAGGTTAACCTTGGTGGGAAGATTCTAGGCTGTTGCCAAAGAACAAGCCAGAAGGGACTCGCAGTCTTACAAAGCAGAAACAACCTCTCCTCTGCGGTTAAGAGAGAACCTTCACCGTTGCCGTGTCCTGACGCCCCTCAGGCCAGGCCTCGGTTTGGGGTCGCACCTCTGGGTCCAGGTCCACGGGCAGCTCCAGCGCCGGGCGCCTGAGCTTCCGTCTCTGACATGGAAATAGGAACAGCGCCTGACGGTGGCACCAAGGGTCCTGATGAGACGGGGGAAAGGTACAAGCGCCTGTGACGTTCACGACCGAATGAGGGGCTTTCTCTCTCAAGAAAAGGTTATAGAAGAAGGTAGGATTGACTAATAAATAAAACCATCCCGTTAATTGATAAAGAGGGAAAACGTCCTGAGGGTAAATGGAACTTCCGGAGGTTAAGTGATTTTTACCATCCAAGTGACATAGATCTCAAATTTTATCTGTGGTTCTGAAAAGTCCCCTTTTATCATAGGGTTTATTCAGTCCAGTTCTGAGCGGATGTGCTGTCGGGATACAATTATTTAATCTTCACCCTTCGTTGGTCCAAACTGTTCAACATGTGAATTTGTCCTTGAGGAGAATGACTCAGATTAACAACTCGATTTTCTTCCCCATCTTTGGAATGTGCTGCATCAAGCTCTGCCCCATTTCCTGGTAAGTCAGATTCTAACGGTAACCTTCACGCTTTTGAAACTTCCTTTTGTGACAGGGATCAGGCTGTCATAGCCGCAAAGAGGAGACAAGAGCGGCCTGTGTCAGACACAGAAGGACGGTGAGACACTGACTGTTGCCTGGCACCTTCTTCTAAGTGGGCCAACCCTTTCTGATGCCCTAGCACCCCAGAGAATTGGGGGACAGTTTTTGTGACTCTCAGTGACAGCGGGGGTCTCCAGTGAGGGCAGGGCAACCCCATTTCAGCTCTGAGAGCCTTGCTGACTGCTGCCCTGGCCACACTGCTGCCACCATAACATCTTCTCATTACGTCACTGGGTGCCTTCTTCTGGTTCAGGTAAGAATTCTCAGTCAGCTACTAGTGAAATGGAGACAATAAGCAGGGTGCCGAAGGTGATGGAAATGGTACGTCGTAGCTCAAAATAGGCCAGCTTTCCTCATTTTCAGGCCAGCGTTCTATAAGTCAATCAGATCGTGTCTTCGAGTATTAATTAGACACCCATTGCACGCTTAGCGTCATGTAAAGGGCCCTGAGGACGGGGGAGAGGAGGTATGCATCTGGGGCTTGAAACGTTTATATTCTGGACCAGAGCATACACCCACCAGAAACAAAAGTGAGATAAAGCAGAGAGGAGGAAACAAGTACGGAATGGGGTTAGAGAGGACTCCTTGAAGAAGGGAGGATCTCGCGTCACAACGTCCTCGCTGAAAGCTCCTTTCATTTGGTGTCAGGGCAGGGTTCCAAGCCGCAACCATTTTTCTTTGTACCCACTAGTCTACAGAGGAAAATTGAAAGGCAAAACTACTAAGAATGAATACACTTGCCAAAAACAACTAAATTTAACTTAGTAACAAAATGAACCAAGTTAAAAGTTGTTCAAGTTGGCAAGTAGTCGTCCATTTAAAAAAACGTTTTTTCTTTAAAAAGGGGCACTGGCTAGTTCAGGGAACCCTGGGGGTCCAGCTCGTGAAGGCTGGACGGTGGCTTCCGGGCACGGGCACTGCAGCCCCAGGGCTCCGATGCCACAGGCTCTGCCACCCAAACAGCCAGCTCCTTCCTTCCTGCCCCTTTTGTGAACATTTTCTTATCTTTTGTGAACATTTATTACCGACGCTTTATTTGGTCGGCGTTATTCGAGAGTGAACTGTTTCATACAATCTGTTTTTCGAAATAATGGAAACTCACTCCCTTAAGGGCTAATACTTTTAAAAACTATTTTAGATGGTTTGTAATATGTGAAACTTCTTTTTGCATTCTTAAACACATAACAGTTTAACCTTTTTGCACGTGTGTGATTCAGTGCCTTTGTTAGGAGAGTAAAATTTTGGACAATTATGGCATTTAGAGCCACCGAATTAGAGAGGGGTCTTCGTACCCACATTCAATGGTTCCAGACTTCAATTACCTTAATCTTTTGTATTTGCTGCTCATAGTTTTTCTTCTTCCTCCCGCGTCTTGCTGTATTTTTCTTTAATAGATTTCAGATCTCATCTTGCGGGCTAAGACACATAATGGCTAAGTAGTTAGAGAGAGTGAAGAAAAGCTCAGGACAGAGAGAGGAATCAGGATAAAGAGGCTAGAGAAACTATCAAAACTGAGATTTGCTGTTGTTGTTAGAAACCCCCTGCTACCCGCCCACCCCGGCTGGGAGCGAACGCACAAGGGTCTCCGCCGGAGCAGCAACTGCGGAGGGCGGATGCTCTTCTCATAGTTTCTCTGTCTCCTCGTCCCGGGCCTCTTGGTCCTGAACATTTTCCTCTCCTCTGATGCTGCCCCGTCGCCATCACCAACGTACTGTACTGTGTCTCATGCAAAATCCGTGGGCTCTGCTCTCCCCGTCCCGCTGCCTTTACCACCCAACTTCTTGATAAATTGCACTTCCTGTTTGGACTTCCTCACTTCCCTTCACACTCCAAAAAGCTGAAATTTGATTATCTGCCCCCCAACTAGTAAGGAAATAAAATTCACCAAACCTGACTCCCTAAAGAAGCTGCCCTTGCTGGTCACCCACGACTTCCTAAATTGATAAACCTGCGAGCAGGCTCCCACCTCCACAGCCCCCCAGGAACCAAGCCCCCCTAAGGGCCCTGCCCTGATCCCTCCCGAACTGCTCCCTGTACCTTCGTCCCTCTTCCTCATCCTCCTCTGTGCACCTCCCTTCTTGCACCTGCCCGTCGAGGCCGGGTCCGCCCAGGGATTCTTCCGGACTGTTCTCCCAACGCCACACTCGGCAGAAAAGCTGTCAAGCCACGGATGCCCCAGCCTGTCGAGGCCGTGGCTCCGCCCACTGGTTGGTATCTTTGCTCCTCTTCCCGCACACTTGGGTTTGTTCGCTGTGTGACCAGAGCCAGCCTTTTGCCGCGCAGAACGCGGTGCGCTGGCGAAGGTGGGGACGTGGGGACAGCTAAAGGCGCCTGGGAGAGTGACAGAGACCAGGAGCCGGGCAGGCGCTCGGCGTCTTCAAGCTTTTCAAGGAGCAGAGGGAACCTGGGGAGCTTCCAGGCTTTCTGTGGTCCTGAGCTTGGCCTCTGCGGGCGGGGGGCTCCGGGATGGAGCCGTGTGGCTGCACCACCTTCCTGAGCAGCAGTGTCGTTATCTCCCTGCCTGGAGGGCATCTTGCGGCAGATCAAAGCGACTCTCACCCAGACGGCGTCTGTTTCTGCTTCTTTATTAAGGGCATCCCCCACCTCCGACGGCCGGAGCTCGGGGCTCCATTTCTCCAAACTGGCAAGCAGGCCTGAACCAGTGGGGTCCTGGCCCCAAAGGTGGCACACTGCAAAGGCTTTAACAGAAGAGGGTTTTCTGGAGGGACTATTTATACAGATGTGGGCAGGGTTATGGCAACACAGAGGGAGGGGGAAGAGTTGGAGGAGTCCTTTTCTGTGAAATGTCCAGCATGGGCATCTACAGAGGCAGAGAGTGGATCAGTGCTTACCTGAGGCCAGAGGCCCGGGGGCCGGGGGCCGGGGCAGTGACCGCTGGTGGGTGCAGGGCTTCTTCTGGGCTGATGAGAATGTTCTAAAATTGATGGTGGTGACAGCTGCACGACTCTGTGATTGTAGCCCAGACCATTGAACGGGTGAATCGTGTGGCTTGTGAATTATATCTCAATAAAGCATATATATATATATATATATATATGGGCGGAGTGAAGCTTCTAGACATCTCAGAACCAAGCAACAGGGGAACTGTTGCCCCCAGACGGGAGGGGAGGGACCGGCGATGCCGGATGCTGAGAGGGTGCCTATCCTGAGGACCGCCTGGCAAGAGTGGGGGCTGGAGAGGAGCCAAGCCCCTGCCAGATGGCAGAACGCTGTGGAGCAGGGGGAAGAGAGACCCCGCGCTCCCTTTGTCCCCACAGCCTCCGGCCCGTGTTCCCTAGTGTTCACACTCAGTCAGGGGAGAGGTCAGCCTCCCGGGCACGGAGCAGGTGCCAGGCAAGGCAGATGGAGGGTAGCCAGAGAGTATGGACGCACAGGATTATGAATCGCTTCACCCCGTCCTCCACTGTTGATACGTTTGCAAGCACCCTCGTTAGGTCAGGCCTTGAGCTTAATAGAATCCTACTTCTAAAGCGTCCATAAGGCAGCCAGTCCTCACATGGATGCCACGGGGCCTAGTGCCAGGTTGGGGAGCACGGGCCGGGCCGGGAGCGGCGGGACCCCAGGGACGTGACCACGGCAGGACTGTCTGTGCGGAGGATCGTGTACACACGTGGAAACGAGTGAGCGGAAAACAGCGACGTTTGCACAGCGTCTGGACTCAGGGCCGGGGGCTGGCTGAGCCCAGGCTGCCTCTGTCAGGCGCTTCTGGCCTATTCTCGCCCAGACAGCATATTAAACCGCTGCTCTCAGATAACAAACAAGGTAATCTTCACGCTCTGCGTTAGCATTGCGTATTCCCCAGCTATAGCCATAAACGTCATAAATGTAAACAAGGCATTTGGGTGTGGAAATGTGTCACAGACTAAAAAGGAAACTCAGGGCTTCCCTGGTGGCGCAGTGGTTGCGCGTCCGCCTGCCGATGCAGGGGAACCGGGTTCGCGCCCCGGTCCGGGAAGATCCCACATGCCGCGGAGCGGCTGGGCCCGTGGGCCACGGCCGCTGAGCCTGCGCGTCCGGAGCCTGTGCTCCGCAACGGGAGAGGCCACAGCAGAGGGAGGCCCGCGTACCACACACACACAAAAATAAATAAATAAAAATTAAAAAAATAAAATAAAAAGGAAACTCAAATCTTCTCCAACAAACTGCAAATCACATCCAAGGGCATATGTTCTGGGAGTGGGTCTTGAAAGAAAACTCTCCAGAAACACTTTATAAAGACATTGTTCAATGAAACTAAACACAAGCAGAATTTGGTGGTTTGGATGCTTTCCTTAAACAGAAGTTACAATAAAATGTTTTGACAAAGAAATGCTAACTCACATGGTTTAATATTTCATGATTTCCTTGTGAAAGTTTTACGAGAAGCTCTGGTAAGAATTTCTAAACGTTGTAACCCTTGTGGGTGTGGTAGCGTGGCATATGATCAATATCCAATACGGCAGAGGCCCAGCAGGCACGGATGAGGCCGTAGAAGTTAGAGGAGTCTGTCCGATCTAGTTAGGAACTAGAAATAGGAGAGATCGCCACAGTATTTGTGAGGCTCTCAGCAGAATTTACCACCGGGAACGCTCCACAGTTAGTCCCATGCCACACTGCGGCAAGCCTGAACAAAAGCTGCTGGTACCTCTCAGTGAGAGTGCTTTCTCATTTTCCTTTTGATAATCTCCTCCTAGCCTACTCTTCTATTTCCTGTAAACTACAATAAGAAAACACAACGAGACAGGATTAATGCGCGGCGGACATTCTTTGGTTGCATTTTTTCTTACAAACATGCTGTACTGTACAAGGTGTACAGTCGATGGATAACACTTAAAACTGGCACCCCATGCCAGATGCTCGGGCACCACCTGAACATGAAAGCTTTAGTCTATCCTTGGAGACATCTGAACAGCTGACTTGAGCTGAGAGAAAAACGCCAGAAAATGCTTTTACTTTTCATCTGGCTGTTTGTTCATAGGTATAATTAGGATGTGGAACTTGAATCGAATTACAGGTACCAACTGAAACCTGAAAGAAAGTAATGATGAGTTGACAACTATTAACAGTCAAAAAAACCAAATCTTGGGCTTCCCTGGTGGCGCAGTGGTTGAGAGTCCGCCTGCCGATGCAGGGGACGCGGGTTCGTGCCCTGGTCCGGGAGGATCCCACATGCCGCGGAGCGGCTGGGCCCGTGAGCCGTGGCCGCTGAGCCTGTGCGTCCGGAGCCTAGCTCCGCGACGGGAGAGGCCACAACAGTGAGAGGCCCGCGTAACGCAAAAAAATAAATAAATAAAATAATAATTTAAAAAATAAAAAATAAATTAAAAAATGGCCTGGTCTGAAGAGTCAAAGATTGAAGGGGACACAGGGGTCCCTGCTTTGCCTTGCTTTCCAAAGCTGGGATCAAACCCAGTTAGGATGCGCCCTGTCCCTGCTACAATTCTGATTCTCCTGCTGGTTTACTTTCTGTAATTCATGTTCTACATGTGAAAAATGCAGAATGGTAGTGCTAGGCTGTGAGGCCTGTTTAAAAGGATTGATGGTAATAGGTCTGTCATTGAAAAATCTACATACTCCAGGAGCTAGGTGGGAAATTCAGGAGTTTGTGGTAATAATGCCTTTTTGTATTAACGAATTGCTCTCTCCTGTGGAAGGATGCTGGCCAGCTGTCTGATAGAGTGACCTCAGGGATCAGACCCACTTGCACTGGAGTCCTGATGCTTCAACGTAAGCTTTGTGACCCTGCGCAGGTCGGATGCCTCCTCCAGGGTTTAATTTACGAGTCTGTAATAACTGGAAGAAGATTGCCCACAGTCAGGAGATGACTGTCCACGGGTCTCTTATGAGCAGACACACTGACAGCTTTTTTTTTTTTTTTTTTTTTTTGTCCCCTTAAATCTTTGACTCTTCAGACCAGGCCATTTTTAAATTTATTTTTTTAATTATTATTTTATTTATTTATTTTTTTGCGTTACGCGGGCCTCTCACTGTTGTGGCCTCTCCCGTTGCGGGGCACAGGCTCCGGACGCGCAGGCTCAGCGGCCACGGCTCACGGGCCCAGCCGCTCCGCGGCATGTGGGATCTTCCCGGACCGGGGCACGAACCCGTGTCCCCTGCATCGGTAGGCGGACTCTCAACTACTGCGCCACAAGGGAAGCCCTTGGCCAGGCCATTTTTAATGCTACATGGTGTGGCACCTGAATTTGGGCACACCGTGCAATTTTTTTTCTCGTAAAGCCAATAATATTATATTTCTCGATAGTTTGGTAACCCAATTGAAAAAATTATTCTGGTCTAAAAACAAATTTTCTAAGTCATTATTATGTGTGCATTTCTGCAGGGATTTCTTACCAGAAAACACTTTTTTTAAAAATTGTATTTAAATTTAAAGATTATAATTCTTTTCTAGACACAGAGAAAGATTTTATACAATTGAAATGTATGGTTTATTCCCAATATTGACTACTGCTTTACTTCTAAAACGTTTGTGCTATATATGCCCATTAAAAAAAGAGAAGCAGCGAAATTGCCAAAATTAAATGGTCTTAAAAAGGATCAGAAAGAAAAAAGTGGCCAGATTTTTGCCTAAGTGTAACTACTTCAAGAAGTGAAAACCACACAGGAAACCACTTTGACCAAGTGCATGACATTTACTAGATATATAACATGATTTGGGTTTCAGATAGGGCAGAATCTTTTTTGCCAGTTTTATTGAAGTATAATTAACATACGATAAGATGCACATATTTAAAGAGTATAATTTTTTTAGTTTTCACATATGTACACACCCATGAAAATATCACCACAGTCAAGATACTGCCTTGTGATCCACTGTAATCCTCATTTTCTCCCGCCCCCAGAAGTATGTGTTGTAAATATTTTCTTCAGACTTGAGTAGAATCTTGACATCTCATGAAACCTCAGACATAAATGTTTCCAAATTAAAGCTTCTCAGATTAGCTGTGAAGTTTTACATTTTTAATTTGTATAGAAAAGCAAGATATGTTATACTCTATTTTTAACTAAAGCTTTCAATTTAATAATTATATCATACAACATACATTAGCCGATTTTTAAGTTACATTTAATAATTTATGAAGATGTTTTTCATTGACTAAGAAAGAATTTTAGAAATATTAATTGTACAACCTTATCCTGCACCTTGATTTTTTTTTCCTTTCAGCATAATGAACGAAGGCGAGAATGTTTTAATCTATAAAATTCATTATAGATATTAGCACCTTATGAAGCACACTGGGCAGGGATAATTAAGTCTAATACTGTAATAGTAATGGTTACATTTTGATCATATTTTAGGATTTGTATGGTAATTTTTTTCATTTTATTTTATTTTATTTATTTATTTTTTGTGTGTGGTACGCGGGCCTCCTTCTGTTGTGGCCTCTCCCGTTGCGGAGCACAGGCTCCGGACGCGCAGGCGCAGCGGCCACGGCTCACGGGCCCAGCCGCTCCGCGGCATGTGGGATCCTCCCGGACCGGGGCGCGAACCCGGCTCCCCTGCGTCGGCAGGCGGACGCGCAACCACTGCGCCACCAGGGAAGCCCCAATTTTTTTCATTTTAAAACAAACTTGTTCTACAACAAGATGACCCTTTCACTTCACTTGCTAAGTGAAGTGAAAGAAGCCCGTCACAAAAGACCACATATTGTATGATACCCTTTCAATGAAATGTCGAAAATAGGCATGAAAGTAGAAACAGAAAGATTAGTGGTTTACTAGGGTTGTGGGGTTAGGCAAAGTGAAGACTGACTGCCAATAGGTTTAGGGTGGAAGGATGTTCTGATATTAGCGGTGATGGTCGCACAGCTCTGTGAATATATACAAAAACCCACTGAACTACACACCTGTAGAGGTGAATTTTATGGTATGTGAATTATATTTCAATAAATTATATTTCAATAAATTTTTAAGAATTTGCTGAACTTCCTGAAAAATATCAATAAAGCCCATCTTCCACTCCAATAATTTGAGTCTCTTTGTATTCTCAACCAGATACTCAACGTTTCCCAGAATTCATGTCCTCCTTAGATGACTGATGCTAATAAATAAAGCTGAGACTCAGCTCTTTGAAAGGATTAGTGAGACGGATAAATCTCAGCACATAAATCTGAACTTAAAACATCCCCACCTTCACTCCCCACCTCCACCCTCCACCCCAAAAGAGAACTCCAGGCCTAAGTCAAATCCAAATGTTTAAAGAGGGGTAGGGAAGATCAAAGAAGAGAAAAAGGGGGACACTTCGAAGTAATTTTTATGAGACTAACATAAGTTTGACATCAAAATCTAAAAGGACATTATAAGAAACTAAAGTGATAGGCTAAACTTCCTCATGCATATGGATCTAAAATTTATAAATAAAGTATTAGCAAATGAAATATAGCAAAGTATAAAAAGGATAACACATCACAAAATTTGGGGTTCATTCCTGGGAGTAGCATATTAACATTATTTTTCTAAAAAGAAAAATTATGTAATCATAGACTTGATAAAGAAAAACTATGTGAAATCATTTAATCCATTTATGATTTGAAAAGAAAATCTCTTGGCATCTAGGAATAAACTTATATTTCATTATTACAATAACAGATTTTTTTGAAGGTAGGAATAAAGTGAAACGTCACCATCATGGTAAAGAGAATTTAAAAACATATTTAATAGTGAAATTTTGAAACTTTTCCACCTGAGATTAGGAAGTAAACACGAATGTTTGGTGTCACCAACACTATTCATCATTAAACTATCAGTTCTAGCCAGTGGAATAAAAATATAAATGTTGGAAAAGCAGTAACAAAGCTGCCATTATTTGCAGATATATGATTGTGCATGTAGAAAACAAAAATTATTAGAATGAATAAATGAACTTAGCGAAGTTGTTAAACACAAGATCTTTCAGAATGCATTATAATTATAAATATCCCCAAATATTGGATACCTGGTTTGCCAGTAGAAAACCCTGAGAATCTCATTTTGGACGAGAACACTTTCTCTGGGCTAATTACCACTGCCCTCCGAGAACAGCTGTGAATCTGATGTCTTCTTTGTTTCAACAAGGCAAGTATAGTGAAATCAAGTCCCATCTGATGAGAAGTGGACACTTTCCTCCTCTTTTACTTCTGTAACTTAACATCTCTTTATTAGCTAATACCATATATCTAGGTTTTTGAATTAATATTTTATTTCATGTCACCTCTCATTTTTATTTTTTCTTAGCCATTTAAAAATGTGAAGGCATTCTTAGTTCATGGGTCATACAAAAACGGAAAGCAGGCTGAATCTGGCCCACAGGTTTGTAGTTTGCCAACTCCTGGCTTAAAATATTAACATTCGTTCACATTAATCTGCAGTCTACGTGACCTCAGAATAGGGGCTGCTTGTGAGGGTGTAGATTTGTGTAGAAAATTGTACAAGACTGAAAGTACTTAGAATGTACCCTTTTAAAGCAGGAATTCACCCTGCCTTGCCATTCCTTATAATTGCCTTGCAACAAGTAAACCAAATTATTAAACTAAAGAAAATAATTTTTTGGCATTTGCCTTTGAATGGGCATCTCTTCATGAATTTACTATATTTTAACAAATAGTCTTTAGGTAGAGCATAACTCTTACTTGTAATTGGGTATATATCTGCTGGATATTTTGTTATATATATACTCTTGGCTACAGAGCCCTCTAGAAGTTTATTTTTTACTCTATTGCCAGTTTACTATATTTATAAGTTGAAACTCAAACTGTAACCCTGTCTTCTTTATTTAATAACTGTGTGGGAAATTAATAAACTGTGCTTCTTGAAAAAACTCTTGTTATTAAACCAAAAGAGTCTGTTTCCGGAATCCCAGTGCAAATGAAAGGGCAGAATCATAGAAAATTCTCTCATAACTAGCTGCTGAGATTAATGTTTTAAAAGATGCTAATGATATCTTAAGCTTCTCATGGGAATTACAACCATGAAATACTCAAACTACATAGTACCTAATCCTAATACTGTTTAGTTAGTAATATATTCCTGACTGCGCTGTGGCTTCCTGCTAGCCTAGTGAAACAGTCATGGTCTCGGGACGTATTAATATATAATTATTTTAAAGAATTTCGTATCTAAACAACAAATTGCTTCAATCTAATCTAAAATGTGAGTTACTCTATATTTATTCATTTTGACCTTGATATTTAAGTAAGTCTGCATTAAACAAACAAAGAAAAAACCCTTGAAACCAAAAATTGTCATACTTTTCAAAATAGATACTCAGGTCAAAGGAAACTGGACACATTATATGAACAACTAAAATTTTTCAGTCTATGATTTTCATCTTTTCTGATAATTGGGTTTTTTTTAATAAATTAATTTTATTTATTTTTGGCTGCATGTGAGCTTTCTCTAGTTGCAGCGAGCGGGGGCTACTCTTTGCTGTGGTGCACGGTTTCCCATGGCGGTGGCCTCTCTTGCTGCAGAGCACGGGCTCTAGGCGTGTGGGCTTCAGGAGTTGTGGCACGCAGGCTCAGTAGTTGTGGCGCACGGGCTTAGTTGCTCCACAGCATGTGGGATCTTCCTGGACCAGGGCTTGAACCTGCGTCCCCTGCATTGGCAGGTGATTCTTAACCACTGAGCAGCAAGGGAAGCCCTGATAATTGGTTTTTTAAGTTGATTTTTCTTGTGAAAACTCAATCTAAAATTTATTTTTAAAAGATAGTATTATTGTGTAATAATATAATCCAATTATTTACATAGTTATGTTTTGTCTTGGTAACTACCTTAAAAAATAAATATGTATCAATATCTGTGCCTTATTTTAAAAAATATAAAACTGGTAAAAATATTGGGCAGAAAAATTTATCTGTGCAGTCTTGTAATTATTCTATACATCACAGAGAGAGAAAATAAAATCTTGTTCCCTAAAATTTCTTTAAGGTTAGTGCGTTTTCTATACCAAGAAGAGAAAACGATGTCAATGTAAAGGTTTCCCATTTAGGGAACACTGCATCTATATGATTGCAGGATTGCAGTTCATTCATTTTTCACAATTCTGAGGCATCATGTCAATTATTTAGACAAGAAAACTGGGTTTCAGAAAGAGAATTGGGCATTAGTGGCCAACAGTAGTTTGACATTCAAAGAGGGGTCTGTGTGACTCTGAGCCCGTGGTCTCCATCACACCGGGTTACGATTGCAAAGAGAGGTACAGACCACCTGCACGGGTCCAGCGGGAGGAGGGGCCTGCAGTTGTGGTCAGCGGGGAGCACTTCTGTGAGGGCGTGGGCCTGGGTCTGGAAGTCGATGGTACTGAAGACAGGCCACATTGTGCCCCAGTAATAACTGGGCCCAAATTTCAGCGCTTAACGCCCACTGCAGGGCCCAGTGACTCTGCAGGGTCAGCCAGGGCTGAGACAGGCTGATCGATTTTACGGCACCTTCACCCCTACGTCGACTCAGTCGCTGCAGCCAGGGAAGACGGAGCTGGGTGGTCACTCACTGGGTCTTCCACCCAGAAGAGACATACTTTGCGTCTACACCATTTCATTGACCAAAACCAGTCAAGTGGCCATAGCTGACATCACACGTGCGAGGTGACCTTCTGTGTGCTTAGGAGAGGGACATCGAAACCAGTCCACAGAGCTAACGTCTAAGGGAGATGGTTAGGATTTCAACCGGTGGGTCTGAACGGGGCATTCCCAGTGGAGGGAGGAGGATGTGGAAGGCTGGTAGGCAGCGGGCAGAGGCGTGTTCGTAAGACGGGAGGCGGACAATCTGCTTGGAACCCACATGTGGAACAGTGGGAAACTGAGCTAAAAAACTGAACTGGGCTGAGTCACCTTGGGTGCTAGGGTTTTTTTAGGGTGAACAGAGACATGATCAGAGGCGTGTATTGGGAAGATGGGGACAGTTTGAACTGAGGAGAGGATGCATCAAAGAACCCAACAGGATGTACAGTCATAGAAAGAACTGCTAGGATGGGGGGCCCAGTAGGATATGGAAAATGAAAGAGGAGGAGGAAGAGTCAGAAACAACACTAAGACCAGGGCGACACGCCCCTAAGCCAGGCCTTCAGAGGAGCCATGTGATGGGAAGGGGGGAGGGGGGAGGGACTGGAAGCAAGACACCATGAATCCTGCAGATGGAAAACAGCTGCAAAGGTGGCTCAGTCATTTGGGAGAGGAGACAGGAGCACTTGTTTCCCCTAGACCTAGAAGTTTACAGTTTTACAGTATGTAACGTACCCCATTCAGCGTTGCAGTGAAAACAATTGTAGCACATATAGCCCAAACAAGAATACAGTCAGATAATTTTAATTCTTTAATTCTATGGCTTGAAACCCTCCCAAGGCTTACTGCGACATTCTGAGCAAAGAGAGGTTCTAATGCAGTGTCTTTTAATAATTAAAATATGCATAAAAAGTGAATATTTAATGATTTTTCTTTTTTTCCACATACATAAGCATGAATACTTCTGTACTGTTTTACTCCCATCCAAGTCTATTAAAAAAAAAAAAAAAGGTTTTCTGGACTTCCCTTTTTCTCATGTACCTCTTTATCCCCTGCAGTGCCAATATTCAAATCTAAACTGAAGACATTTCTATACCCATGGACGCTTGGAGAATACATTCACGTGCTTACTTTAACTTAAACCTTGTTAAAGGCTCCGGTAGGTGGGTTGTTCAGGTCACTGCCATCAAGAAGTTTATTTTTTGCTTGAGGAAACTGAGCCTCCGAGAGCTACAAGGACCCCGTTCACTGTCCTACAATTCGTGTAAGGGATGGATCTCACACCGGGTAATTTGACTGCTTCCCCAAAGCTGCCTTCTCATTCTAACACCTCTGATCACACGCATAAAACTGACTTCCATGCTAGTTCAGTGATATAATGGAACCAGCCTCACCCAGGAGAAAGGAGAGGTGTGACCGCAGATGCGTGACACTGGAAAAGTCACAGTCTCAAGGTCAGAAAGGACCTAAACAGTCATCTGAGCCAGCGATGATCAGCCCTGACTCTCAGAACCACTGAGGGAGACTTCAGATATACAGACTCCTGGACTCCGCATCCTGGTTCTGTGTCTGGGATTCGGCTGAGGACACACATAGGTTTAAAAAGTCCTCTGAAACGTGAACACTGAGTTGATAGTCGATGACTCTTATTGTTTGTTTTCAAGGTATAATAATAGTAGGGGAATATCTATTTTAACAGTCCTAGTCTTCTGAAGATACATCTGAAACACTAATGGAACAACACAATGTCTGGTTTTTGTTTTAAAGTAATCCTGGGATGAGGGAAGTAAGAGGGCAGCGGGTCCATGAAGCAGGCCTGCGGTAACTGCTGGAGCTGGGTGACAAGTGGGGACGGAGGAGGGGTTTCTTATTATGCCTGCATGTTATCACTGAGATGCTTCTATATGACAGAGGTTGCCTGTGTCTTGTACCGTGTGCGCTCACCTACATCTTTGTGCTATTGCTGAAGTTCACTCACCCACGCACGCCAAAATGTGGAAATGGTTCCACTGAAATAGGGCATTTGGAATATAGAGAAGTGAGCGAGTGGCTAGAAGTAAGTGTTCTCAGATACGGTTTTTTCCCCCCAAACCAGGGACTATTTTCTGGATCCACTCTTTGATACTACTCTTTTCCCTCCGTTTTCACTCCATTCCCAGGTAACTTGTAACATTTCCACTTTGACCTTTTACCCTATAGTTTCCCTACTTTGTGTCCAGGTGTGGATTTAGTCTCATTCATCCTGCTCCACGTTTGAAAGCACTTTTAATCTGAAGGCTCCTGTTTCTCATATTCTGGAAAATTCCCAGCTTTTATTGCTTTAATTATGCTTCTCTGCCATTCCCTCTGTTCCCCTGGAATTCTGATAAGACTGACCTCTCCCAGACTATTGTTCTTGTCTCTCACAGACCAGACTATTATTTTTTAAAATCTTTCTTTCCATTCTACTTTCCTGAGGTGTTTCTCAGCACTCTTCTTCCTTCTATTGCATTTTTTATGTCAACCCCTAAATGGATCATTTCTAGAATTTCCAATTGGTTCTTTAAAAATACATTCTTGTTTTATTTCTGTGAGTTCTTTATTTCACAATTTCTGATCCCTTTTTATGGATTTATTCCATCATACATTCCCTTAAGGTCCCTAAACATTTAAAGCTTTTTCTAGACTGTTCTATGACTTTTATTTTGTCTGGAGTGAGTTCATCTTTAGATTGCTGCTTTTGATGGTCCTTTAGCATTCGGTTTACACGTGGGTATTGGCATTTTGGGTTTGTCAGCTCATCCTAGGTGGGGGACTCTCTCCCATGGTCTCTCTTGCTGTGCCCCTTTGCTCACCCCTGCCTCTGGCTAACGAAGGCCTTGACCTGGTCCACTGGGGGCCCTGCTCCTGGAGCGAGTCGTGTTATCTTGACCGGAGGCATCCCAGATGTAGCCACCACTGCAGGGCTCAGCTCAGCTCCAGGCCAGAGGCTGTATCAAGGTTTTCTCTCCTCCCCGTGAGCACTTCGGTGCCCACGACCCGACAGGAGCCCAGCTTCTGGCAGCACCCGCCTGGTTTGGGCCCCTGGGTTTGTCAGGATGGCTCCTCCGGCCCCTCTCACCACTGTGCACTGTGTCTGGACACCGATCCTCAGAGATGGTCACGTTGTTTCAAGAGCCCTCTAAACTTACATTTTCCCCTTCTTTTTTCGTCTATCACTCGTGTATATCTAGAGCAGGTATAAGTGTGTGGCACGGGAGCCTCAGAGCACAGACTTACAACACCATCACGACAGGAGCCTTAGCCAAGCTTTTCACTTCTCATGGAATTATTGCAAACGTCAGCGGCACTTTCAAAAATGCGTAAGTTGCACTGCATTTCCAAAAGCAAACACCTGAAATGTGGTATTTCGGATTTCCAGAGATGCTGGTGGATGAAGAAGAGATTCGGCTTGGGGGAAGTCTGGGGATGTCCCAGTCCTGGGTTTCCCACGGACAAGACACTTGTCAACACTTTCTTCTCTGGTTTCTCTTATTTTTACTGCTGGCAAAGCATTTAACAGTACATGTTCCCTTCATTTGGTATGTTTTTATTTGTTTAAGTACAATTTAATGGGAGTTTGCATTTAAAAATGTTTCCAGGAAAAAATTATGCATATGCCATACCTCAGCATATATTATATATCACACAATTATATAAAATTTATATGCTTATATTTATATAAATAATATAATGTATTACAAATATTGTGTGTATATATATATATATATATATATAAATACCCATTTTCTAGCAAGAAAGGGCATGAGACACAGAGAATAATAGTTGATATATTTGTACCATTTGTCTTCTTAGGTCTATTAAGTTCCTGATCTTTTTCCTGATTCTTTCTATTTTCCAGAGTCTGTGAAAATTGGGCCGGGAGTCAGGTTTATTACATTTAGTTCCTCTTAGAACCTGGTTTCCATAATGATGCCTACATTTTTTTGCTTTTGTTTTATCAGTGACAGCCAGTTGACAGAGTCCTATAAAGGCCGCTCAGGAGCTCGAGCCCTCAATTTCAGGAATGAGGGAGGCACTTTCCTCAACTAGCCCCAGTTTTGGGGACTCCTGTCAAGAGAAAAGAGAAAGGCTGATGGAAAACTCCCAAGGCCTCCACGCTGAGGAAACTGCCCTTGTGAAGACCCCTCACTTGAGCAGCGGCCCACCGGGAGCTGCCGGCAGCTGTGGACGCTGTGTGCTAGTGGCCCCTCAGCACACCATGCTCACCCAGTTGGGGTGATGTGTCTGACACCCACTGCACGCAAAGCTCTGTGCGACACTCAGCACTGGGAGTGGAGACAGGGTCAAAAATCAAGAGATGGGTCCAGACACCAGGGGCTGCGGACAAAAACAAGGTTCATGAAGCAGCTTTCCAACACACCGCAAGGGGAGTGAGCAATGTTCACGGGCTGTAATTCTCCCTCTAACACACACACACACACACACACACACACACACACACTTAACACAGGGACACTCGCAACACATATGGACACACACATACAGACACACATGGGCTATTTTCTTTGTATTCAGTGTAAATATCCTATTTAACTGTTTTAGATTTGGCTTTTCCCCAGCATTACCTTAGGTTATAAAATGCTAGAGAACACATTTAACCACAGAAGTCTTTCTGCATTAGTGATATTTTTTAAACAAGTAAGATTAATTTCCTATTTTAAGGGCTTTTTTATATCTCTTCTTTCTCTGAAATCTTGTTTCCTGAGAATTCTATTAGGTAACCTAAAATTTAACTAAGTATCAGGAACATTGGAAAATAATGAAGAAGAGTTTAAAGATACATTTCTCCATTTATCCAATAAAGTAGCACATACCCTACTTATTTCTTGAGACTGTATCCTCTCGAATTTCTTTTTTTTTAACTAAATTAGCCACACTGACCTTTTTAGTCATGGGTTAGGCAAAGGAAGAGTTTGGTTATTTAACTTTCTAGATTAGCTAACTAAATTAACTTTCACTTGCTTAGGCTACTGAGGAAGGTAGTCTACCCTAGAAATTCTTCAATTTGAACCTTTATTATATCCCTTTAATTTTTGTTTAAAGACCATCCTCTGAATTGATATAGCTAATAAAAAGCTTATAAGATGCTTTGTACAATTACAGGATAAAATATTTTAAAATTTGTTTAATTTACTGAAATATGAAATCTATTGGCAGCTAGAAAATGACCTATAGGTCATTAAATATAGCTAATATAGTTAAATATTGTTAATATATTTGTGCCATTTTTTTCTTCTGAGATGGATTAAGCTCCTGATCTTTTCCCTGACATTTTCTATTTTCCAGAGCCTGTGAAAACTGCAGCAGGAATAAGTTATTCCATTTGGTTGGTCTCAGAAGCTGGTTTTCATAATGTTTCAAAAAATATTTTTAAATGTTCAAAGCTTAACCAGAATTTAAAATTTTTCATTATTTATTTGTTCTTATATATTTATCCCCATTACCTGATACTGCAAGGTTTTAAGTAGGTTTAAGTTTTAGAGATATTTAGAACTATTTGTAGATCAGTGCTGACTTAAATAGGAGCTCTTAATAGTGTAGCTAAAAATAAAATACTTAAAAAAAGCAAACCAAAAGGTAAATATATACACTGCAAAATAAATTTTTTAAAATGGGTACTCAGATTTAAAAATCTGATTTAAACCTCACCCAATGAAGATTTGTTTACCTTCGGTCTGGTCTCTCACCCCACAACTTAGTTCCTCTGTCTACACGGCAGGTTTAATAAAAAAATCCCATGTGACTTGTTACACAGCATTTCTTGAATAGCACTTAACTATGATTTCTGAAATGTATCACAACTCAGCAGTGCCATGAGAACAGAAGATGGATAGCACGTGTACTTACAAAATTAACATATGGCTCAGTATATTTCTTACAATTAGTAGAAGAATTTGTTAGCTTGAAGGTTTTCATGGCCTAAATATACAAGTTCTAAGAGTCTTCATGATTTAATAATCATACGTATTCTATGGGTCTCACCTTGCTTTTAAAACTTTGTCAAGAAACTAATGTTGGGGCTTCCCTGGTGGCGCAGTGGTTGAGTCCGCCTGCCGATGCAGGGGACACGGGTTCGTGCCCCGGTCCGCGAAGATCCCACATGCCGCGGAGCGGCTGGGCCCGTGAGCCATGGCCGCTGGGCCTGCGCGTCCGGAGCCTGTGCTCCGCAACCGGAGAGGCCACAACAGTGAGAGGCCCGCGTACCGCAAAAAAAAAAAAGAAACTAATGCTGGTTGGGACCTACTGTGAATTGTATACTCATACACCACTCACACATAATACCAATGGGGATTTTTAATGAGTCAGAAAACCAATAATAACTAACACTGATTTAGAGCCTTCTACATGTCCTGCATCAAACTGTAGGCATTTCATGTATGCTACACGTTTATTATAAAAACAACACTGCAGGGAGCCCATATTTATTTTCTAGCAATATTAAATTTTCTACACGTACTTACTTCTGACACCAGCAAACTAATTGCCCGCTTTGCAAACCAATTCTTTGCTCTAAGAGCCAAGTCATTCTTGCTAATAGCATAGTCAGGAATAAAGTTCTTACTGTTACAATTCAGCTGACACTATAGCTGATGACCCACATGGCATGTGTGGAACTTAGCTGGACAGTTCTGAGCTGTATGGACACGGTGGTGTTCTCCGCAACAAACAAACACAATCCCAAAGCAAAAAACAACTTGAGTCTATAAAGAAGCGCAGGAACTAAAAAGCATAAAGGAACAGAATGTCAGAACACGGATGTGTCGTTTATATACATATGCTTTTCCGCAAGTCACCACATTTTAATTTTGAGAAAGGAGGCTAGAGATCTATTGAAGAATTCATTCCCCCATGGCACCGGTTCAACCCCGCAGGCTTCTCTGCTGAAAAGCCTCCTTATGAAGCTGAACTGTACTAGTGCCGCAGAAAAGAGAGCTGAAGACAGAACCCAGCAGGGCTGGTAGAATTCTCGTCTTTCCCAGAAGAGAAGAAATCCAATTGGTGGAGGGAAAAATCATCTCACACTGTAAAAGACAATGACAAAACTAAAGAGGCTTTGTCAAACGCAGCTCACTGTTTTCATCACTTAGCTGTGGTATTTCAGAGATGAAGGTTTTTGTTGCACCACATCACAGATAACACAGGAGATTGACTTCACCTGGCCCAGCACGGGGGAAATGTCTGCTGGCAGGTGTTCTGCAGCCAAATTTTTTTTTTTTTTGGCGGGGGGTGTTGGGGGGGAGAGGCAATTAAAGAGAAAACACCTAATGAAATAAATACTCCTAAAATGGACGAAACTTGCTGCTGAAAGGAATGTTAGGTCTGCAGAGGCACCGGGACACTCGGAGGCTCTAGTGCTGTGGAAAGGCAGCATCTCCCCGCGCCCGGGGACACCTCGAGGGACCCCGTCACCTACGGCTGCAACCTGGTGCTGCGAGAAGGCGTGTTTTCTGATCCACACGCAGCCAGGAGGCCGCTCCGACCGGACACCGTGGGGCCAACACCCGCAGCACCACGACAGACGCGCCCCCCCTCGGGAGGAAGGCCCAGCAGACGGGAGTCACCCCGGAGCCCGCAGGGGAACTGGGCGCTGCGGGGCCCCGTGCGATCAGCGCCCAGAGGAGCTCTGCGAGTCCCAGCCCTGCGGCCTCCACGGCCCAGCGCGCCCAGCCGAACCTGGCCCGGTCGTCTGACCCGGCAGCGCCCGTCCGAACTCCGCCCACTAGCTGGATCCGATACCGCCCGTCCCCACACGGTACCATACGAAACCAGCCCGCCCGTCTGAACCCACCGTCCGAACCTGGCCCACCAGTCGGACCGGTACCGCCCATCCGAACCCCGCCCACCGGTCGGACCTGGTGCCGCCCGTCTGAACCCGGTACCGTCCGAACCCAGCCGCCCGCCCGTCTGACCCGGTACCGCCCGCTCGAACCCGATACGGTCCGAACCTGGCTCACCAGTCGGACCCGGTACCGACCGTCGGAACCCAGCCCCGCCCGGCGACCGGCGCGGCGCGCAGGCGGGCGCAGCATCACCTAGCGGAGGCCGGAGGTGCGGGCGCGGGCGCGCGGGCGCGGGGGCGCGCACGGCGGGCGGGGCGGCGGCGCGTGCGGGCGGGCGCTCTGGGCGCACACCGGCCGGCGGGCTGACGCGGGGCGGGCAGGCGGCTGAGGCGGGGGGCGCGGCCGGCCGAGGCGGC
>NC_041223.1:1931365-1932208 GCF_002837175.3 Physeter macrocephalus | reverse complement strand
GCGGCCGGACGCGGCCGCGGAGCCGGGAGAGCGGGACCGGGCGCGCGGAGCCGGGAGCCGGGAGCACGGGGCGCCGGCCGGCGGGGCCGAGGCGGCCGAGCCCCGAGCCGGGCCCGCAGACCTAGGCGCGTGGCCCCCCGCCCGACCCCGACCCGGCCCCGACCCCGCGGCGGCCCGGGCGGGCGGGCGGGCGAGCGCGGCCGGAGGATGTCGGCGGGCGGCCGCGATGAGGAGCGGCGGAAGCTGGCCGACATCATCCAGCACTGGAACGCCAACCGGCTGGACCTGTTCGAGATCAGCCAGCCCACCGAGGTACGCGGCCGGCCGGGGTCCCCCCCCTCCCCGGCGACGCCCTTCCGCCCCTCGGGATCCCCTCCCGCGCCGGCCGCGACCCCGGACCCGGGGTGGTCGCGCCGGCGCGGGCGGAGCGCGGTCACCTGTGCCCCGGCGGGGGGCGGGGGAGGCGGGCGTGGCGGGGACGTCGTTCGCGGGTCTCCCCGCCCGCAGCCGGGGTAGCGGCGCTCGGCCCGGGCCCGCGGACCTTTGTCACCGGGACGCGCGAGCATGTGACCGCGGCGGCCGCGGTGGTTTGGAACTCGGGGGTTGGCGGCCGGGAGCGTAAAGTAAATATCGGGATAGTTGTTCCAATTGTGCAGGTCTGCTGATAACGCGGCCCGGAATTGAACTCCCGTGGAAAGAAGGTTTCCTCCCATTCGCTGCCTGCGCTCAGGTGGACGGGAGGGCGCCCCTCCCCGCGCCGGCCGTGCGCGCGTCCGCGGTGACCCAGGCTGGAGGGGGGGAGGGGGAGGGGACCTGTGCTGGGGGAGGGGGCCCGGACGGGGG
>NC_041223.1:1909130-1931247 GCF_002837175.3 Physeter macrocephalus | reverse complement strand
CTGGGCGGGGGTGGTGGTGGCTGGTCCTGGGCGTGCTCCTGGAAAAGGAGGAAATCTCTCTTGCTCTCGGCCTGGGACAATGGTAGTTGTTTATAGCAAAGCTGCTGAAAGAGTTCCTAACAGTTAAAAAAACAACAAAAAAATAGGTTTCGTCCCCATCCTCCGGTCTGAGAGAGGTGGGGGATGGGAGTGGAGGGGAGGGTCAGGGAGGGACCCTGAAAACCGATTCATCCCAGCGAGCGCTCAGAGCTGTGCTTGCTTCTCAGGCTGTGGTTGCACAGACTTTAGGCACACGAAATACACCTTACAGAGGATTTACGTCCTCTTAGAAAATTATTTTAATAGCGTCTGTTTCTGTATTGTAGTAGGTAGTTCAAAGTTAGTATTATTTACTAAAATGCCAGCTTTGGGGCAGCAATCCTGTTTGGCAAATTTGAACATTCTCATGAAATTTAATCCCGATCATTAAGCCCCAGTTTATATTTCTGAGTAAACTTGACCTTCACCTTTTCAGCGTCTTGATTTTGCCTGTGGTGGGAAAGATCCATTTCTTCTGTCTTCCTGGGCAGAGCCATTTATCTCACTCCTTAGTTGAATACTAACATAAATTATTAGGTTCAGGTTGCCAATTTGAACACCGATACTGAGTTACTCCTGATTCACAGCTCATCTTCTCTAATGATTTTATGAGTTAGGTGCTAGTAAGCAAATTGATAATATATAGTTAAGTGTTCATTCATAGGCTTATTAGCACATCTTTTGAAAGGTGACTGCAGTAATTTGGCCTTCAGGATTATGTTGTCTTTCAGAATAATGAGTTCATTTTTCTTATCTCTGGCTTTAAAAATTCGGATGTAAAATATTATTTTGGTAGATAGTTGTTTTTTTCTGTTTGAATGGACCTATTTATAATTTTTCTTTTTTTCAGAGATTTCCCAAGTCTGGTCGTGAAAAGGAATATTTTTTCAGTTTAGTAATAGGTAATCCAGTTTACTCTTTGGGATTTTAAATTGCATTGGCATTTAAAAAAAATCCTGAATCAAGAACAGATTAGAGTTAATTGATTTTATTAATTCTATTTTTAAGCACTCGATTGAAACTTTTTCTCTATTTTTTTAGATATACGAGTAGTTATTAAAGTAATACTGGCGTCTCATTTGGAGAGCTACTCTTTTCCTAGTTTTTCTGTGGGTGAAAAGTTGCTGTGCACACGTGTTGAAGCAAAGCAAAAGTTAAAGGACATTTCTGGGAAATGATTATATATTTCATTTAGTAGTTTCTCCTCCCCACTTATATCTGAACATTTCAATTTTTAGAAATGATTCTCCAGGATTATGTTAGAAAGCTCTTCATAATGAAATAAGTTGGTTTTTTTAAAATACCTGTATGTTATTTTCTTAGCTCTTATACTATCTAATACCTCGTTCACACTTTACTTTTTGTTTTCTGGAGAACCTTTGCATACTGTTAAGTTTATTGTGGTCTTGGAAGTTTAAGCTTCGCATTTAGCATGTATTTTTCATTATGATGTAGGTAAAAACTAAAGTTAATAATTCTCTAAATCACTATTTCAAGGCCAACAGTGTTGATTTGCTTTATCTAAACTTCGTTGTCTGCAGTTTTTTACCATCTGAGAAATAATGAATTTTTACTCTATTTGTCCATCACAAGCCATTGTTCTTAGTTTTCTACAAGAATGTAACCATTATATTGGCCTTTATTATGGTCAGTAAATGTTGAGCAAATTTACTGCAGAATTTGATTCGTAGGAATATGATTTAAGCTTTATATTTATATATTTGGATAATCTTTTTTTATGTACATATATGAGAGTTTAGTTGTGGTTTGTTTTCTTTTGATTGCTTTTTTGGGGGTACAGTGATCAATATCTGTTATCAAATTATATAACTATAGATCATCTGTGATTGGTTTCAGGCAGCCTTGGATAACCACTGATCTGGGGTGTTCAGGAAGATGATAAACTTGGCTTTTTGTGTTACATTCACTTTTAAAGAACATTAGAATATGTTTTAAAATCAACTTGGTTAAGTTTGCTTCATATTCACCTTTGTGTGTAAAAGGGCTTCCAAAGAAAAAGCAAATTATATTTTATCATTGTGTATTTTTCAACCCCTTCCTCACTCTGGATCCCAGGTCCTTTTGGAATTTAAAATGAGAGTTGATGATCTAAACTTAAAGTTGATGTTTTCTCACCAGGAGATTGATGTTAAACTGAATTAATATCTTGATTACTATGGGAAACTATAGCTCATAATAAATGTTTCTGAGAACTTTTTAGTCCTGCCTGTCCTTTTCTTATTTTTGATGTTAAGTCCTTATTTCCTTTAGGGATTTCTGATTATTTATTATGGCAGAGTTCTTGTTCCTAATCTCATTACCTCCTCAGAAGAGGGCTTCTCTAGTTACCCAAAGGTCTCCGTGTTGTTTTTTGGTGTTCTGTTGTTTAACTTATCCCAATTTTGTTATTATAGCCGCTGGTTTGTCTGAATCCCTCTCTGATTGCATGAAGGCAGGAGCTTAGAGTTTTATTGTTTTAAACAGTTTTATGGCCGTCACATGGTAGGTGCTCAGTAAATATTCTGTGGAAAGAATACTGAATATGGCTTCCTTCGTGTGTACCTTTATTCTTGACAAAACAAGATACATGCTTTTTTAAAACTTAGTGAAATTGTCCTTTAGGATCTTAAAAGATTTATCTTTTCAAGTCTTATTCTTTTGCATAAAGTTTACACCTAAATGCAAAAACCATGCTAGGTAGTTGACCACTTCACTTCATGAGATATTTCTTTTTTTTTTTTTTTTTTTTTGGTGGTATGCGGGCCTCCCTCTGTTGTGGCCTCTCCCGTTGCGGAGCACAGGCTCCGGACGCGCAGGCTCAGCGGCCATGGCTCACGGGCCCAGCCGCTCCGCGGCACGTGGGATCCTCCCAGACCGGGGCGCGAACCCGGTTCCCCTGCATCGGCAGGCGGACGTGCAACCACTGCGCCACCAGGGAAGCCCCATGAGACATTTCTTAAAGTCATTTGTTTTATTACTTATTGAATTCATTGCCTTCTTTTTGCATTGATGGGAAAAAAGTAACCTAGAATTTGTGTGGATACCCATATATTCTTTATTAAAGGTAAATATATTATATTTTAATATTCTGATTAATCTTGAGAAGTAATGTGGTGATCATATTACCCAGAGGTGTGTGTAAAAGATAACTTCCAGTTTGTCAGCAGAGGTGGAGTAGGCAGTCTTCAGATGAAGTAGTAGTAATTGCATAACTTAGAGCTAAATCTATATTTCAGACTAATGCTTAGGTTGTAACTATGCTTTATCATACAACTTAACTATATTTGAAACTATTTTGAAAACAACAGTTGTATTATTAAACGTTGGTACTTTAGAAGGTCTGTATTTCTGGTGACTAATGTATAATGAGATAGGCAGTTGCCAGTGATGTGTTTTTAGTATTTATAGGCATCTCTGCTCCTTTTAAAAAAATCTTTACTTTTTTTCCTGTAATAATTGGTTACAGTTTATGTTTGTGGGTGTGTGCTTGTGGGTATGAGGTCAAGGCTCTGTCTCACATTGTTTCCTTACCTGTAACTGAAGCGGCATCTTGACTAGCTTCACTTTGCTGTGCTCCTGCCAATGAAAAATAATTTTACTTTATGCAATTTGTAGACTTAATGGAATGTAAGTGTTGTAAGTGTAGGCTTTTCTAGAACTATCAATTTTTGATTGTGGTTAATAGTAGAATAGCAAAAGTGGTTCTTTCATATTTAAGAAAAATTTGATTTGCAGAAGATCAGGATATGGTACCAAGTTGGTGGGGTGTTTAAGAGAACAAGGTTTAGGGTTATGTCATTAAGGATTTAATTGAGCAGTTGTAGTGTATAAAGCATTATTATTAGTGGTTGGTTGTTATTCTGGTGGCATAGATTAATTTGTTTATAAACAGTTTTACCAGACTTGAACTTGGGTGTAATATCAGAAAATGCTAATAAATAATATAGCAGTTATTTTGATATTAGCTTGCTTTCCTTTATTGTACATAAAATGTATATATGAGTAATATTTATGGAACATTAAACTGACCTCTTAATTGAAAATTATTTTCAGGTTAGGTAGAGTGTGTTGATTTTTGTTCAGAATTTTGCTGTTGCTGTCAGTTTCCTGGCTGATTGTATTTCGGATACGCTCACTCACCTTGACGATACCTAGGATGGTGATAAATTTTGTTTGACCTATACTTACATTTGTAAGTTAGATACTAAGCAGTGAGCCAGATCCCACAGACCCCACTTACCAGGTCTGGGCGTGTCCCAGTTGTTGGCTGACACTGACAGGCTGGCAGGCCCTGGAAATCCATTGGTGGCTTCCAGTCAGTGTCCCACAGGTATGAGGTGATGGTAGGTGTGGGCGTGTTGTCAAGGTGTGGACCATCTTTATGCAGGAGCTGTGCACGAGCTGGAGCTTTTCCTTATATTTGGGGTCATGGATGGGGTCTAAATAAAGCAGGCTGAGGGCTGGTGGGGGAGATATTGGCTTGTGTGTCTCAAGTCATCTGGTTGAGATTTTGTTCTACAACAATAAAAATATAAAAGCTCACTTATCATTTTGGCATAGGTAATTGACCAGAACCATAATACATTTAATTCAGAAAGTGAATGTACTTTATAAAGTTAAAGTAAGTACGTAGAGAAGTATCAGTGGTTCACATGGAAGCCAGGAAAGTATTTTCCCATTATCAGTTGATCCCAAAAGATAAGGATAATTTGAATTTTATACTTGCAGTTTTACAATTGTGTGTCATGAATGAAATTATTTACAGGAACCGAGATTGAATAGTTTACTGTGACTGGAAAATAGCCAAAATTTCTGTGTTTTCACTCAAAAGAAGTTTAATGTTAAGGAAAAATAAGTTGTGTAGCTTACAGAAAATAAGGTGTGAACTTTTGTCGCTATTGTCTGCGTTGTCGTGTTTTTAGGTTGGATACACATGGCATGCTTGGCTTTCTCGGGGCGGGCACTGCATGGTAGTTGGCTTGGCCTTATGGAGCACCGTTGGGAGGGTTGGTCACACCAGGATGCCAGGCGTGAACAAGATGAACTCGCTTAAATTGTTTTTTTTTTCCATTCCTGAGGTTTTGGACTTCCCAGACTTTACCAGTGCTGTTCGTGCCCATTTGATCTCGGCACGCTGGACAGGATCATTCACTTCTTTGTGTTTTTAAAGAAAGCCATTTTCCATTTTGGTTGGATGGCACAAACTGCAAGAGGCCATGTCACTGTTGAGTCTGGCTCTGCTACTGTCCCGCGGTACAGACAGTGGGGCAGGTGCTTCCCAAGGAGAGTCCCGCCCCGCTTCCTGCAACCCCCCTAGAGTGTCACTGTTGTTCAGAGTAGAAGAGAGTTTGACCCTCAAAAATAGGACCCAAGAAAAAATGCTCATTCGTTACTATCATCTGGGTATTTTATTGGTGAAGAGCAGTCTAGCTGGTGTGTTTTATTCCGAGTCATAGCTTACAGTTCTCTGTTGCTTGATTTCACACATGTTCTGTTAAAAGAAAATCAGACTTACGTTTTGGCAAATTTAAACCATTTGTTCCTTTAAAGAATGTACCTTCTCTTTACCCTTGTTTGCTAATAGTGGTACTTTCCACGGTGACTTACTTATTATACTTTCTATTTCCTGATTTTTGCAGGAGAACTAACAAAATTTCTATCTTATAATTTCTTTTTGTGCTGCTGTTATCAGCTTTTGGTACTGAGGCTGGAGGTTGCCTTTCCCCCCCCCTTTTGCTTTGAATCTGGTCTAGGTCTATATGCCGAGTAGAGAAAATGAAATGCAAGCAGCAATACAGTCCCCGTTGGACACGATCAAATGTTTAAAAACCACTGTGTTCTTAAAATGCGGGACTCTTCCTGTATACATACTTGGTATAAAATGTATACCTTGGGAAGTTGTCTTTCAAATATATTATTTTTAGGTAGGTATTGATATTATTATCTGAATAAATTTCTGAGTGCTCCAGACTTGTAGAGAAATGCCTGTAAAATCTACCGTGGTTTTACATAAGTTTACAATCTACCGTGATTTTACATGAGCTCCTTAATGAGTTCTTAGGTTACGTTACATTAGATTTTTCACTTTAATGAATTTTTGTGTTGGCAAGTACTTGGGGGGGATTATTGGGGTGATTATTTTTAAGAGACATTGGTAATAAAAGTAAGAATCAGTTATATGAAGATTTCTAGTTTGAACCTAAGTATTTTCATTTCTGGTACACAATTCTCCTTTGGAAGATTGTTTTAAATATTTTTCATATTCTGTTACATTAAGATCCATTTGTCTGTTTTGCACTTTGAATGGATGTTGTACCATATGTGTGGTTTTGTGCCATCATGCATTGACCATTTGGAAAATATTGGTTCACTGAGCTATGTGGATTTTCCACATGTTGATAAATTTCTTTAAACAATATAAAACTATCACATTGTTAATATCATCACTGACTAGAAAACTCTTAAGTATTGGGAAGCTCTCAAGCTCAGTGGTGGAGACACATTTTCAAAACGCCTAGTTTTCTGTCAAAGTTCAGATTTTATTGCCGGCAGCCCTGCCACAGCAGCACTTGAAGGAAGGGGCTCTCGCTTCGTTTGTTTCTGAGAAAAGGCCCAACATCCACACCCGAATAACTGTAGTTTGTCAGCAGCTCTTCCAGGTGGAAATGGTGTTCCGTGAAAAAAGCGGCTTGCTCAGTTCACAACGTATACGCGTTCGCACACGTGCTTTTTCTTGAGAGAGCCATCGGACTCTGATAAATGGAAGTTCTTTATGTGCACTTTGTATTTTGGCAAATAGGATATTGAACAAGTATACTCAAGAGTCCAAGTGAAACTGGCGTTTTTTTTAGGTGTGAATGCATAGCCGTGAAAAATACATGGACCATTAGCACAGTTTGCTGCTGCTGCCTCGATTTGTCCTAACGTGCTCTCAGATTTACCTGTCATTACTTTCTACCTTCAGTATAAATGCCAACATGGTGAGAGAGGCTGATACTGCCTAAGTATTCGTAGGAAAAGAGTTTTGACCTCACAGTTGACCTGAGAGGGTCTGAGGGGGGACCCCAGGGATTCCTGGATTACATACAGTTTGTGAGCTGCTACCCTAGAATACTTAGTGATTGGTTTAAAGAGCTTTGGTTTGGGCTGATTTTTAAAATATATTCTCAGGTGGTTATTAAAGTCTGTATTCATGGTATTTTCCAACTAGGTCTATAAAATTAACATATGTAACATTTAAAGTGTGAACATAAGACTCATTATGATAGAAAGGTAGATTTTAACATATATTAATTTATTTTACATATATATTTGCTTAATTTTTGTTTATAAATACCTATTTTAATTTTTAGTTATCAGTAATAAGATGCAAGCATTTACATTTTTGCTCTTGAAGGGTACTGGCCATAACCTAGCTAAAGCAGTGACTGTGAAGTTTTATTACTCTGATTCACTCAGGCTGTGACCTGGGCCACTCCCTCCTGGGCGGGAACAGTGGCAAAGTAGCGTGGTTGGTGGGTGTGTTGTTGATGTGGGTTCACGTCTTCAGGCGCTTGTCTGTCCTTTCCAGTCTCTCCTTCCCAAACATCAGCTCTGCAGTATGCCAACCACTGACTGTGTAAGGACGTTTTTTGTTGTTGTTTTAAAATTTTATTTTATGTATTTATATTTGGCTGTGTCGGGTCTTCGTTGCTGCGCGCGGGCTTTCTCTGGTTGTGGCGAGCGGGGGCTACTCTTTGTTGCGGTGCAAAGGGCTTCTCATTGCGGTGGCTTCGTTTGTTGCAGAGCACGGGCTCTAGGCGCGCGGGCTCTAGAGCGCAGGCTCAGTAGTGGCTCACGGCCTTAGTTGCTCCGCGACATGTGGGATCTTCCCGGACCGGGGCTCGAACTCATGTCCCCTGCATTGTTAGGTGGATTCTTAACCACTGTGCCACCAGGGAATACCATAAAGATGTTTTTTTTCCTACTGTTTTTAGCCAAAAAACAGTTTGTATTTTCCCTTAGCTTTAATATATCTCCCGAGAGAGAGACAGACAACACAGGTAGTATTTATATTTTAAAACTCGCCGTGCACGATATGGAATTTTAATGCTTATAAATAATAGATGAACATATTACTTTTTAAAATGCATATGGTAAAAACGAAATATTAGAATACCAAATTTATGTTAAAGATTAGCAACACTTAAGATTAATTTAGCTACTCAGTGGCAACTTTTTTTGCAGCAGATGTATTGTGTTCTTCATTCATGGCTAGGTGTAAGTTCATTTTGAAGCTTTGGTGACCATTTCCTTTCTACTGATAGTATTACTAAATTATTTTGATGGTGCACTGTTTTTAACCACTTAGTGAGACATGTTTATTAATAGACATCTTGTTTTAATCTACCAGAGTAATAAACTACAGATAAGAAATCTGAATTGCTGAGTAAGTGAATTTGTGAATGATTCCTTTGTAGATCAGCGGAGCTCTGCTTATTCAGAGGAGGAGCCTGCCCAGAGCCCCATGGACAGTGTTTTCACCACATTTCATATTTAGGACCTCGAATATTTTGAAATGGGTTTTTAATTCTAGTTTGGCAAAGGTGACCTTGTTGAGTTCATAGTACAGTTAAGGTGTTTTTGTGCCAAACTTGTTGATTTCAGTTTTTAAAAATAATTTTTTATTACCTTCACGAAATTTTTTTTTTTTTTTTTTTTTTTTTTTTTTGGTGGTATGGGGGCCCCCCTCTGCTGCGGCCTCTCCCGTTGCGGAGCACAGGCTCCGGACGCGCAGGCTCAGCGGCCATGGCTCACGGGCCCAGCCGCTCCGCGGCATGCGGGATCCTCCCGGACCGGGGCGCGAACCCGATTCCCCTGCATCGGCAGGCGGACGCGCAACCACTGCGCCACCAGGGAAGCCCACGAAATTGTTATTTTGGGAATATCAAGGACGGTAAAATTAAGACCAGTAAATCTGGAAAAGCACTAAAAAACATTTATGATGTTCTTTTATGGTTTACTTTTGAAGTATATTCTTGAAAATGTTGTTAGACATCAAGGAGTTAATGCATTTGCTTTTTTTCTATTATGGAAATTGTGTGCTTATTTTAGAATATTTGGAAGCGCTTGAAGTATACATGTATATTTAGTTGCATTTGGTTAATTATTTGCATTTTAACCAGTACTGAATCATGTTATGTTATTAATCATGTTATTTTAGATTATCTAATCAGCCAGGTCTGTCAGGAATCCAGTTTTTAAAAGCTTCGTAGGTTATTCTGATAACAGTTATAATACTTAACATTTCGTGAATGTATAGTGTCTATTCTATACACATGACATTAGTGTAAATGCTTTGCATGTATTATCTCTTTTAGTTTTTGTTTGTTTGTTTGTTTGTGGTACGCGGGCCTCTCACTGTCGTGACCTCTCCCGTCGCGGAGCACAGGCTCCGGACGCGCAGGCTCAGCGGCCATGGCTCACGGGCCCAGCCGCTCCGCGGCACGTGGGATCTTCCCGGACCGGGGCACGAACCCGCGTCCCCTGCATCGGCAGGCGGACTCTGAACCACTGCGCCACCAGGGAAGCCCAAGGTGTGGGTACTTTTGCTAGTCTCATTTTGGTTGAAGAAACCAAGGCACAGGGAGATCAGATAACGTGCTCAAGGGTATAGAACTGGTAAACTGGGAGCAGTGATCAGAACCCAGGTAGTCTGGCTCTAGAGCCTTCCTGTAACCACGATGAGAATTTGGAGAGTTAAGATCACTGCAATTTAGAAACAGAACAATTTAGAGCTTAATTTTAAGGAAGAACCACAGGCATGATACAATGAAACCTTATGTGCATACGTATGCATATCTTATATATACATGAGCGTAGGGATTTTCATCTTGACTTTTTAAAGCCCTATTTTATCTTTTATCTTTGACACAGGTGATTCTGTGTTTTGTAGTCAACGTGGTACAGCCATATTTTATTTTCTAACTGTATGCAGACTGTTGGATACCTTGTATCTTGCACAGTAACCAAGAATTTGGTAGCTTCACTGATAGCTTTCCTGTGCCCGAGGGAAGGAAAGGTAGGCCCTACCTCCCTGAGGTTCTGGGCATTGCTGAGTTCAGACCCTCTTCTGGCAGCAGGGCGGTGATTGGAGTCCTGCCGTCTGCCCACACCTGTTTACTTTGTCCCCTTTCCTCTTGATGAGTCTCCTTCACTGCCTTTCTTCTAGACTTTACTCTGGATCCGGCTGTGGCCCCAGCCCTTTCCTGGTCTGTGCCTCAAATGAAATGACAAGCAAAACTTGTTTGTTCTCGTCACTGCCGGGGCTCAGTTAATTTAACTTCATGAAGTGTTGTTTACATATTACCTAGCAATTTCCCCCCCAGGTAACACTGGAGTTTCAACAGTCTTCTAGAGCTCATTCCTTGTTGGTTACTGACGATTCTAACTAACATCTACTGAGTAAATATTTGCCATTCCCAAGCTGGAAGGGAGAATTACAGGCAAAAACGGCCGTTTGGGAGAACAGTATAGTGGACCTTCGAGATCGTACACACTTACTTCTCTGTCATGAGCCTATGTTTTATCTTCTTGAAAGAAATAGTAAAGTATGGAGGAAGTTTCTGGGTGGGAAGTTAAGTGTACTATTCTTTTATGAGCCAAGGGCTGAGTATTTGATTATGGGAACCAGGCGTTAACATACCCAATTTGTGATGACAGCAAACGAAGTGTACTCACTAAACTAGTGTTACAGGGTGATTAGATGCCTGTAACTTCAAGTTGTCACCCATCATATTTTCCTTATTTGTGTCAGTTTGATGTTGCATTTGCCTTTAGATTCTTGTGGTTCATATTCTAGCACAAAATATAATTTAACTTTAAAGTTATTAATTTTTTTTACTGAGTGGCACCTAAACTATTAAATATTACTTGTTTGTGGTTTGCACAGCTTCTGAACAAATTTCCAGTGCTTCACGAATGTTTCCATTTTATTGGTGTAATGACATTTTTAGACATTTTATCTTTAGTATGTAATTACAAATGCATGTGATTGGTATCAACAGCTTGATTCTTGAGAACATTACAGATTTTACATTAAGTACAATGATAATTCTTGTTTGCTTCTATGAACTTGTGAGCAAAAATTTTGGAAATGGTAATGCACTTACTTCAGGGCCTGAGTGCTGTGAGAAATTGCTTCTGTGGCATATTTGTTTTTGTTTCTTTTTTTAGTGGCTTAGCCCCGTTAAAACTATGGCATTTAAATACTTCTCTTGGGTTTGTCATAGGCTAATGCCGTATTCATTCATTCAGACTAATATTTATTGAGTGCCTCTATGTTTTAGGCTTTGTTTATAGGGACTGGGCCTACACAAGAGAAAGCTGAAATGCTCTGAGGGAGGGAAGGGAAACAGGACTCCGAATAATGGCCCCATTGTGCCCTAAGAAGAAAGCTTAAGCTGTAGCCCGCAGTGCTGACAGCGCCTGGGCCTGAGGTAGAACCCTGGCCCTCACACGCGGTACCTGTGACCCTCTCTGCCGCTGCATATCCATGGGCGCTCACTCAGTGGTCACCTGCTGCGTGCCAGTCACTGCGTAAGTGCGGAGCATGCAAAGCTTAGTGGACACCTGATCCTTTTCTCAGGTAGCTCCCATTCTAGTGTGGCAGGTAGACTGAAAGGCATGGCGGTGGTGTGGTGAGTGCTCCGTTGGGCTGCTGAGGGGCAGGGGCCTCTTTATAGACTGTTGAGATGGGTCTTGAGATGATGGGGAATTTTCCCTGTGGATCAGGGAAGGGTGTTCCTGGCAAAGAGCGTTACTAGTGCAGCAAATATGTGTTCATCTGATACCTGCGGGGCGGTGGCGATCAAGGGAGACACCTGTGTGCCAGTTTGGAAGAGCCAGGGGAGCACCTGGGGGGCCAGGGGGTCACGTGGGCGGGCACAGTAAACAGGTGTGGAGGCTGGGGGAGCACGTGGGGGCCGGGGAGCACTTGGGCACCGCACCTTTCCTAGAGGGCAGGTCAGCAATGCTTCACTGAGTTCATTTTAGGAAATGTTTACTCTGAGTCCTGAGGAATTTGTAGAAAAGGTGGAAAACTTATTTAAAAGTGTTCAATCTGGTTGAATCTGTTTTTGCGCCCGTGAACATGCAGGTGCATTGGTGACCTGCAGGCTGGCTTGTTCCTCATTACTTTCTGCCCCTCCCTGAAAGAGGACTGTAGGGCCTTGCCTTCTTGGCACCAGGCTTGACCACGTGGCGTGCTCTGGCCAGTGACACGCCGCTCTGAGCAGCAGCTTTAGGTCCCGAATCCATGCTTCTGTTACTGCTGTTCCCTCTTCCATGAATTAGTGTGTCCCAGGCTGGGGCTGGTGAAGAAGGCTGGAACAGAGTGATCCTGAGAGGGAAATGAAACTCTGGAGTTGTGGACACTGAGCTCTTGGGTTCATTTGTTTTTGCAGCATGGCCTAGTGTGTGTCCGTGTGTGTCTGGATGGACAAGTGTGCCCACTGGCCTGTCTGGGCCAAGGTGCCAGCTGCTGGCTGTGGAGCTACAGGTGTTAAGAGGGCTGGTTTCTTGCGGGCCTTGTAAGCCAAGGTGAGAACGTTGCAGATGAAAGAAGGTGATGAAGTTTGCAGTTGAGCGCGCCTGGCCTCGCTGGCGTCAGAGTCTACGGGGCAAGGGGAGAGCGGGCCTGGAGGCAGGAGGCTGACAGGGTTTATGGCAGGTGTGTTTGTGGGATCAAGGCCGCAGTTCACGTGGAAGGAGAGGGTGAAACTTGAGGAGGTACAGTTGGGACTTGGAGAGTGGCAAGGAGATTGTTTAAGAGAAAAAGTCATTCAGGATCATCCCAGGTTTGTACTTAGCTACTCGGTAGATGGTGGTACCCTTAGCCAGAGTTAAAAAGAAGAGTACAAGTGGTAGATTAGATTTGGGTGGGGAAGTAAAAAGTTGTCTTTGAGATGTATTGAATTTGCTGAGGTGCTTATGAATGTCCAGGTAGAAGTTTCCTACATAGACAGCTAAGAGGAAGGGGACGGGGGAGAAGGGTGTGGCTGGAAGGTAGCCAAGGCTGGGTGAGCCTCAGGAGAGAAAGGACCTAGGTCAGAAAGCTTGAGCACCGAACTGTCTGAGGTCGAGCCTGCGGAAAGCTGGAGGCCATCCAGGTCCAGTACAGGAGAAGAGCATATTGCTGTCCAGCCCAGGGGGAAGGTTTGGAGCGAAGGTGTCTTGTGCTGAGCTTTCTGGTCTGTGATCTGCCACCTTGTCACTCATCTCATCCCTGCCTCTTGCCTCCAGGCCTCCTAGCCTGCTAAACTGCTTTTCTCGGGGTAGCCTCGGTTTCCTAATTGCCAAAACCAGTTGCCCATTGTAGGACCACAGAAGACTTTATTCGCCCCCCGCTTTTTCTTTGTAATGGTATTTGTGCATTTTCACCTTCCCTGGTTTCCCTTGGGTGACTCCATTTGGCTCTTCTTTCTTGGTGTTGTAAGTATTTTAACATTGGACTCTATCCTCCACTTATTTTTTTTTAACATGTACAAACATCTCTTTTTAAAATAAATTTATTTTATTTATTTATTTTACTTATTTATTTTTGGCTGCGTTGGGTCTTCGTTGTAGCGCGCGGGCTTTCTCTGGTTGCGGTGAGCGGGGGCTACTCTTCGTTGAGGTGCGCAGGTTTCTCATTGCGGTGGCTTCTCTTGTTGCGGAACACGGGCTCTAGGCGTGCGGGCTCAGTAGTTGTGTCTCGCGGGCTCTAGAGCGCAGGCTCAGTAGTTGTGGCGCACGGGCTTAGCTGCTCCGTGGCATGTGGGATCTTCCCGGACCAGGGCTCGAACCCGTGTCCCCTGCATTGGCAGGTGGATTCTCAACCACTGCGCCACCAGGGAAGCCCTCCTTATTTCTTTAATTCAGAAAAGACCTGTAATTAAGTATGGGACCATTATCCTGAGGTCTAGCGGGCAGATTGGTGTGGGCCGGAGCTGACACAGCACACTTACTTAAGACGTCGACTGTAGACGGCACACTCGCGTAGGTACTGGCACATGTTGCTGGTGTTGCTGGGTCATGGGAACCACGGGGTGGTGGTTCATGGGAGGGCTGGTGTCCTGGTGGCCGCTTCCCCTGTGCCGCCTTCTCTCCTCCTCTCCTGCGCCACGAGTGTTTCAGAGTTGCTGTGGGGGTCTCTGCAAGAAGACAGGGGCCTGGCATGATTTTACTCTAGGAATTAGGGGATTTCTGAAGCATGCGTAGCTCGTTGCAGAGACTAACGACTTGACAGCACATCGTAAGAAATAATAGATTCTTTCCGGAAAAATGCCGCTGCTTTTCACCTAGAGCTGCGATCTCTAGTTAGAACCTTCTGTGGTTACATTTGTGTTGCCAGTTCAGTGTCTGACTGGCCCCAGGAGCAGAACCGCCTTGGGATAGTGGCTGTTGAAGAATTAAAATTAAGTAAGACTTTTTAGGTGAGTAGTAACTGACTTATTTTTATGCACCGGGAAGCTGTAGACACCTTTATAACACCTATATAAAATTCTCTTAATTTTTGATAGCTATGTAATTAATATTCCGCGTACTAGTCATACTATTCCCGCTCTGCAATACAATGTTTCAGCAATGTTCCTGTGAACATTTTGCAAACATCTCTTTCTGCAGTCATATTTTTATAAAAAAGATTTCCAAAAGCAGAATTTACATCAAAGGGCTGTACACACAGAACATTTTGATAGACTTTGCCAAATTCTTACCTTAAAAGGCTGTTGCAGTTCATACCCCCATGGTTGTGGGTATGACCCTTTACCTAACGCTGTATATTGGGAACCAGTCTTTTTTCAGTCTGACAGTTAAAAGGTCATCGGTCTCAAACTTCACATTTCCTTGTTCGTTGTTCAGGTGGAGCGTCTTTCACGAATTCACTGGCCATTATACTTCTTAGGTGAAGTATCCCTTTTTCTGTTGGGATATTTGTTTTAATCTTTTCAGTTTGTACAAATGCATATTGATGTTTTACCCTGTGTTTAAAAAATTTTTTTTCTGCTTAGTCATTTTGGTCTTCTAATTTTATATCCATAAGTGAATGTATTTTATTGGCTCATTTCTTTCTTCATTTTTATGTACTTGAAAAGTAACTAAAAGATCAAGGGAGCACCTGTTTTTAAAATTGTAGCTATCTTAGCTTGAGTTACAGCTGAGAGCTTCTAGCTCTTTCCTTTTATATTCAGTAATTACCATATTTTGTAAGCGTGTGGACAGTCTTTTTTTCTTAGATCAGGCTCAAATCTATTAAACTCTCCACCACCAGACTTTATAGTATCAGGAGGCTTATACATAGATAGGTTTGTTTCTAAGGTCTTTAAATGTTGAACTAGTTTGGAGTTTTGCTTTATGTCCCTAGTTTTCAATATAACTATAAAAATGCTCAGTTAATTTTACTTTAATGATTTTATTTATTTCTGCATTGAGAAGATTCTCAGAATGAACTTTATCTTTTTCCTTTTTAGCAGTAAATGAACTTAAACAAAACCTTTTCCAAAAACCAGAGTATGAACTTTAGAAGTTGAAAACTAAGTCATGAGCTTTGCAGAAATTAGCTTTATTGTTAGTTGTAAATAGTTAAGGTTATCTGACTACTTAAAACTTCTAATTGATTTGATTTGTTTTAGTGATACAGTATGTATTTTTTTCAATTTATGTTATTTCTATAAACATCACAGTAAAGAAATTAGTATGTTAAAAAATGATGATTAGCATTAAAAAAAAACAGGTGGTTTTGTTTCCTGGTGTTATCTTTTAGAATCTTCTGTGTGATATGGGGGAGAGGTAGCGTATTGGATGCCTAGTAAATGGCATTTTCAGGGGAATCACTCATTGTAAAAGTCATCATTAAAACTGCGCGTGCGCACGCTTGTGTGTACCAAATGTTGTTTAACTCTGCTGACCGATTCTGCCTTTGTTAAGACAGTCAGTAATTATATGAGTATTTTGCCGGTTTGGTTATTTGGTTGATGTGACCAGCCACCTATAAAAAAAGAAAACCGTGAAGTACAGCTGTACTTTGCTATCAATTTAAATTGTCTGATTTTAAAGATGAAAGTTAAATTTTAGAACTTTGTCATTGCTTTTCACCCTAAGTTGCTCAACCCTCGACTTCACCCAAACCAGTGACCTTTAAACCGCCGGATCCGTCACCACCTCGCGCCCCTTCGACCTGCCCCACCCCCACCCCCACCCCAACTCCATCTGCACTTGGCCTCTGGGTCTGGTCAGCTCTCCTTTGCCACGGGGAGGAGCGCCCAGGTCTGGCTGTGACCTCCCCTTCTGCTCCACAGGAGCTGTTTCCTTCTCAGGGCTTCAGGTGCCAGCACGGCCCAGTTTATATCTGCAGGTGTGGTCACTGCCCTGAAGGGACGGGTCCGGCCCCAGTGCTGACTGCCCACTCCGCGCACACCTGCATCCCCTGCGGCCTCCCCGCCTGAGCACCAGCTGGCCCTCCGCTTGGCTCGCTCCTCGCGCCCCAGCCCTACGCCCATTCCAGCTCGCAGACCTCCCTTTCCGGCAGGCCGCGGCAGAACCCGGCAGCTCTGCCTTCCAGGCATCTTCGTCGCCTCGCCTGTCCTCGGCATCCCCGCGGCCTGCTGCTGGCCCAGTCCAGGAGGACCTCTTCTATCACCTGGGTTGCTCCAGTAACCTCTTGCTTTTTTTTTTTTTCCCTCCCATTGTCTATCTTCACCCCCCTCGCAGTCTGTTTCCCATGCAGAGGTACACTTCTAATCCTTAAGTTAATAATACAGTTTTCTGTTCAGGCTCTCAAGTGGCTTTACTGTTACTCGGAGTGTACCTCAGCCTCCAAAGCCCAGCACGATGCTGTTTTCTGAGAAGGTGTAGTGCTGTATTTTCACGTCTCATTCTGCTCTAGCAGCAGTGGTCTCGCTGTTTCTCAGATGTGCCCACCAGGCTTCTGCTTGGGGTCTTGCTCTTGTTCCCTGTGCTGGGAATGTTCCTTCCCTGCAGCTCAGCTTTTGTTCCAGTCCCCCTGCTCCACTTACACCACCGTGACTTTTGGTCCCTCTGCATTACTTAACTCTTGTATCACCATCTGTCATTGTTGTGACCTCCTCCTGTTCGGTTCTAAGTTCCTTGAGAACAGGGACGGTTTTGTTCGTTATTCTTCCCCCATCGCCTAGAGTTAGGGAGAAGAGGAGGAGGAGGGGGTGATGATAGTGATGATTTAACTGGAGATAAAAATGTTCTGTCCCCTCGGCTTAAGGTCTGTTCTGAGTCTTTTTTGGTTACTAACTTACAGTTTTCATTTCTTTTTGAAACGTTTATTATAGATTGTTATTCCCGTGTTACTGAATATTTACATTTTTAATACAGCATAAAAACGTTACCGTGAAGTGAGCTTTACCTTTGAACTGGTTGGTGTCCCAGCTTTGGAAATCTGACCTGTGGTGATGATTTTTATTTTGTCCTCCCTTCTAGACAGTTCCTTCCCTTTTCTTCCTTTCCATTCCTGGAGAATTATCACTGGAAAATTGTAGGGAACCCTTGTCCTGAGGAGCTCTGCCTAGGAGACTCATGGTACTACCACAGTTGGCATCCTGGGGGGTCCTCTGTCGTGGGGGTAGCGCTTTGGGGGGTCATGCGCTCCTCCTGGCCCATCTCCTGTATGAGTGACTGTCGCGGCCACGCCTCTGACATATTACACGCTGAGCAGTGGTTTAGATGCACAGCCAACCTGTTCCTCCGTTTAATTCCCAAATCAACAAGGGATGTATTATTATTATTACCTACGTCTCTTTCAGTTGAATGAGGCTCAGAAAATTCAAGGATTTAGTAGTTATAGTTCCTTCTCCCTTTCGGCCTCCAGAGATAACTACTGACCTGAAGACGGTAGAGGATAGTTTGTGTGTTTGAACTGTTGTGTAGTATTCCTCTGTCCATTATCTCTGCTCCTGTCTAGGGACGATCAGGTTGTTCGTAGCTGTCCCATGTTACAAAGGAGGATTTACAGAACACCCTTGTCCGTGTTTCCTTCTGTGCTAATGACAGTGTTTAGGAGGATATCTAGAGGTGTAATTTCTTGGTCAGAGGCCATACACAGTTTCTAATTTACCAGGTTCTGCCAAATTGGTCTTTGAGATGGTCTTTGAGATGGTTATACCAGTTAACATTCCAGACCTCAGAATTCCTCATGTCCTTAGTGTATTCAGATGTTTTTGTAAGCTGGAATATATGAAATAATAATTATTACTTACCTTAACCTGATTTCAGTGAGTGAATGTGTTTTCTTATGTCTATGGTCATTCTGATTTTCTCTTTGAATTACCTATTTATATGTATTTTGTCCTTATCTTTTTCAGTGAGCTGTTTGTATTTTTCTACTTGATTTGTAGGAAATCTTTATAAATCCTGAATACTAATCTTTTGTACATTATATATTTTGCCAATATATTTTTGTTTATAGTTTTTTATTTTTTACAATGTCTTATCACATAGACTTAAAAACTTTAAAATGTAGTTGGGTTCATCAGTCTTTTCCTTAAACTTTTGTTAGACCTTTTCCCTCTTGTTTGATGAATATGCTCCATGTTCTATTCTGAACGTTTTACAGTTTAACTTTGTACATTCAGGTATTTAGTCTAACTAGAATTTCTTTGCAATATGGGACTCCCCCGACCCTCCACCCCCATTATAGCCCAGCGCTTCAGTGCTGGTTTTTCTGGCCTTCCCTTTGGACTTCTCTTTATAAACTCAGTGTGTGTCAGGAAATGCTGACACATTTGTGTTATCTGTCATGTAGTGGGATGCTTACCGATTGTTTAGTCTGCATGTGGCTGGAAGTGGGGAGGGTTACAGCCTTCTTTTATACAACAAGGTCAGAGATAGCTTCATATGGTGGTTAGAAGTATGGCCTCTTGTTTGAGATTTTCCTGAGTAAGAATTCTGACCCATTGGTATTAGCTGTGTGATCATGGTCAAGTGCCTTAGATTTTCTAAGGCTCACGTGAGGATCTGTAAGACAGGGAGATAATCGCACCCACCTCTTAGGGTTGCTGTTAGAATTGAAGTAGATGATGTAAAGAAAGCACTTAGTTCAAGGTAGCTACTTTACTTCTGAACCAAGGAGACTCTTTTAGGGTGCATACCTACATGAGTCAGGTGCTCTTCTATTTGTATTGTTCTATCATCATTATTATTTGGATTTTTCTTCCTTTCTGTGTTTTGCTTTCTTTGCTCCAGCAGACCGTCCTCCTTGTTCATCTCAGGACAGAAACTCAGATCTGTTTGCTTAGCCTTATATCAGCTTGAGGTTATTTGTGGGGCCCCATTGTATGTTTTAGGTTGATTCTGTATTCCATATCTTAGATTGGAAAATATTCTTATTTGTTACTGTTTCTCATTTTGTCTAGAAATGGTAATATCTTCTTCAAGAGATATACCTTTATATATAAAAATAGAATCAGTGGTTTTTGAGGCTTTCATTTCACAGAAGCTAACACTTTTTTTTTTCATATATCTGTATCTTTGTCTTTGAGTTCATGCCTACAGCACAGTCCATTAATTCTCTAAAAATTTATTCCAGAATGTACTTTTTTTTAGTTTTTTCATATGTGTTATAGTTAAATATCCCACATATTTGGAATATTTATCTTCAGTGTGGACAGTTCTGGAATAGAAGTTGAAAGTGTTATTTTGGTGAGCAGAATGAGAATCTACTTCAGTGATTTTGCTTCTTTTCATGGAAATTCTCATTTGCAATTATGTTAAGAAAACTCCTCAGTTGAACAGTGAGCTATTCTCATCAGTGTCACTTTGCCCTTCTAAGTTCCTTTGCTAGATTAGTGCTGTTAAAAGTCCTCCTAGTCTTTGCCTTCAACAGGAGTTCAGAGATTGGTTCAAGATGGCGGAGTAGAAGGACGTGCCCGCACTCCCTCTTGCGAGAGCACCGGAATCACAACTAACTGCTGAACAGTCATCGACAGGGAGACACTGGAACTCCCCAAAAAAGATACCCCACATCCGAAGACAAAGGAGAAGCCGCAGTGAGACGGTAGGAGGGGCGCACTCACAATAAAATCAAATCCCATAACTGCTGGGTGGGTGACTCACAAACTGGAGAACACTTATACCACAGAAGTCCACCCACTGGAGTGAAGGTTCTGAGCCCCATGTCAGGCTTCCCAACTTGGGGGTCTGGCAACAGGAGGAAGAATTCCTAGAGAATCAGACTTTGAAGGCTAGCGGGATTTGATTGCAGGACTTTGACAGGACTGGGGGAAACAAAGACTCCACTCTTGGAGGGCACACACAAAGTAGTGTGCGCATCGGGACCCCAGGAAGGAGCAGTGACCCCACGGGAGACTGAACCAGACCTACCTGCTAGTGTTGGCGGGTCTCCTGCAGAGGCGGGGGGTGGCTGTGTCTCACCATGAGGACAAGGACACTGGCAGCAGCAGTTCTGGGAAGTACTCCTTGGCGAGAACCCTCCCAGAGTCCACCATTAGCCCCACCAAAGAGCCAGGTAGGCTCCAGTGTTGGGTCGCCTCAGGCCAAACAATCAGCAGGGAGGGAACCCAGCCCCATCAGCAGACAAGAGGATTAAAGTTTTACTGAGCTCTGCGCACCAGAGCAACAGCCAGCTCTACCCACCACCAGTCCCCCCATCAGGAAACTTGCACAAGCCTCTTAGATAGCCTCATCTACCAGAGGGCAGACAGCAGAAGCAAGAAGAACTACAGTCCTGCAGCCTGTGGAACTAAAACCACATTCACAGGAAGATAGACGAGATGAAAAGGCAGAGGGCCATGTACCAGATGTAGGAACAAGATAAAACCCCAGAAAAACAACTAAATGAACTGGAGATAGGCAACCTTCCAGAAGAAGGGCGGGGGGTGGCTGTGTCTCACCATGAGGACAAGGACACTGGCAGCAGCAGTTCTGGGAAGTACTCCTTGGCGAGAACCCTCCCAGAGTCCACCATTAGCCCCACCAAAGAGCCAGGTAGGCTCCAGTGTTGGGTCGCCTCAGGCCAAACAATCAGCAGGGAGGGAACCCAGCCCCATCAGCAGACAAGAGGATTAAAGTTTTACTGAGCTCTGCGCACCAGAGCAACAGCCAGCTCTACCCACCACCAGTCCCCCCATCAGGAAACTTGCACAAGCCTCTTAGATAGCCTCATCTACCAGAGGGCAGACAGCAGAAGCAAGAAGAACTACAGTCCTGCAGCCTGTGGAACTAAAACCACATTCACAGGAAGATAGACGAGATGAAAAGGCAGAGGGCCATGTACCAGATGTAGGAACAAGATAAAACCCCAGAAAAACAACTAAATGAACTGGAGATAGGCAACCTTCCAGAAGAAGAATTCAGAATGATGATAGTGAAGATGATCCAGGACCTGGGAAAAAGAATGGAGGCAAAGATCGAGAAGATGCAAGAAATGTTTAACAAAGACCTAGAAGAATTAAAGAACAAACAAACAGAGATGAACAATACAATAACTGAAATGAAAAATACACTAGAAGGAATCAATAGCAGAGTGACTGAGGCAGATGAATGGATAAAGTGACCTGGAAGACAGAATGGTGGAATTCACTGCTGCGGAACAGAGTAAAGAAAAAAGAAAAAAAGAAATGAAGACAGCTTAAGAGACCTCTGGGACAACATTGAACGCAAGAGCGTTCGCATTATAGGGGTCCCAGAAGGAGAAGAGAGAGAAAGGACCGAGAAAATATTTGAAGAGATTATAGTCGAAAACTTCCCTGACATGGGAAAGGAAATAGCCACCCAAGTCCAGGAAGCTCAGCAAGCCCCATACAGGATAAACCCAAGGAGAAACACGCCGAGACACATAGTAATCAAATTGGCAAAAATTAAAGACAGAAAAATTATTGAAAGCAGCAAGGGAAAAACGACAAATAACGTATAAGGGAACTCCCATAGGTTAACAGCTCATTTCTCGGCAGAAACTCTACAAGCCAGAAGGGAGCGGCATGACATATTTAAAGTGATGAAACGGAAGAACCTACAACCAAGATTACTCTACCCG
>NC_041223.1:1908400-1909068 GCF_002837175.3 Physeter macrocephalus | reverse complement strand
GGATCAATCCAAGAAGAAGATATAACAATTATAAATATATATGCACCCAACATAGGAGCACCTCAATACATAAGGCAACTGCTAACAGCTCTAAAAGATGAAATCAACAGTAACACAATAATAGTGGGGGACTTTAACACCTCACTTACACCAATGGACAGATCATCCAAACAGAAACTTAATAAGGAAACACAAGCTTTAAATGACACAATAGACCAGATAGATTTAATTGATAGTTACAGGACATTCCATCCAAAAACAGCAGACTACATTTTCTTCTCAATTGCGCATGGAACATTCTCCAGGACAGATCACATCTTGGGTCACAAATCAAGCCTCAGTAAATTTAAGAAAACTGAAATAATATCAAGCATCTTTTCTGACCACAATGCTATGAGATTAGAAAAATCTAACTTTACTCCTAAAGGAACTAGAGAAAGAAGAACAAACAAAACCCAAAGTTAGTAGAAGGAAAGAAATCATAAGGATCAGAGCAGAAATAAATGAAATAGAAGCAAAGAAAACAGTAGGAAAGATCAGTAAGACTAAAAGCTGGTTCTTTGAGAAGGTAAACAAAATTGATAAAGCATTAGCCAGACTCATCAAGAAAAACAGGGAGAGGACTCAAATCAATGAAATTAGAAATGAAAAAGGAGAAGTTACAACAG
>NC_041223.1:1906992-1908338 GCF_002837175.3 Physeter macrocephalus | reverse complement strand
ACAATAGCAAAGATCAATAAAACTAAAAGCTGGTTCCTTGAGAAGATAAACAAAATTGATAAACTTTCAGCCAGACTCATCAAGAAAAAGCTGGAGGACTCAAAACAATAAAATTAGAAATGAAAAGGAGAAGTTACAATGGACACCGCAGAAATACAAACATCATAAGAGACTACTACAAGCAAATTTTTGCCAGTAAAATGGACAACCTGGAAGAAATGGACAAATTCTTAGAAAGGTATAACCTTCCGAGACTGAACCAGGAAGAAATGGAAAATATGAACAGACCAATCACAAGTAATGAAATTGAAACTGTGATTAAAAATCTTCCAACAAACAGAAGTCCAGGACCAGATGGCTTCACAGGTGAATTCTATCAATTGTTTAGAGAAGAGCTAACACCCATCCTTCTCAAACTCTTCCAAAAAATTGCAGAGGAAGGAACACTTCCAAACTCATTCTGTGAGGCCACCATCACCCTGATACCAAAACCAAAGATACTACAAATAACGAAAATTACAGACCAATATCACTCATGAATATAGATGCAAAAATCCTCAACAAAATACCAGCAAACAGAATCCAACAACACATTAAAAGGATCATACACCATGATCGAGTGGGATTTATCCCAGGGATGCAAGGATTCTTCAATATACACAAATCAATCAATGTGACACCATATTAACAAATTGAAGAATAAAAACCATATGATCATCTCAATAGATGCAGGAAAAGCTTTTGACAAAATTCAACACCCCATTTATGATAAAAACTCTCCAGAAAGTGGGCATAGAGGGAACCTACCTCAACATAATAAAGGCCATATATGACAAACCACGGCAAACATCCTTCTCAGTGGTGAAAAACTGAATGCATTTCTTCTAAGATCAAGAACAAGACAAGGATGTCCACTTTCACCACCCTAGGAATAAACCTACCTAGGGAGGCAAAAGACCTGTATGCAGAAAACTGTAAGATGCTGATGAAAGAAACTAAAGCTGATATAAACAGATGGAGAGATATACCATGTTCTTGGATTGGAAGAATCAATATTGCGAAAATGACTATACTACCCAAAGCAATCTATAGATTCAATGCAATCCCTATCAAATTACCAATGGCATTTTTCACAGAACCAGAACAAGAAATCTTAAAATTTGTATGGAGACACAAAAGACCCCGAATAGCCAAAGCAGTCTTGAGGGAAAAAAACGGAGCTGGAGGAATCAGACTCCCTGACTTCAGACTCTACTACAAAGTTACAGTAATCAAGACAATATGGTACTGGCACAAAAACAGAAACATAGATCAGTGGAACAAGATAGAAAGCCCAGAGATAAACC
>NC_041223.1:1906298-1906644 GCF_002837175.3 Physeter macrocephalus | reverse complement strand
ACCTAATGAAACTTCAAAGCTTTTGCACAGCAAAGGAAACTACAAACAAGACGAAAAGACAACCCTCAGAATGGGAGAAAATATTTGCGAACGAATCAACGGACAAAGGATTAATCTCCAAAATATATAAACAGCTCATGCAGCTCAGTATTAAAAAAACAAACAACCCAATCGAAAAATGGACAGAACACCTAAATAGACATTTCTCCAAAGAAGATGTACAGATGGCCAAGAAGAACATGAAAAACTGCTCAACATCACTAATTATTAGAGAAATGCAAATCAAAACTACAATGAGGTATCACCTCACACCAGTTAGAATGGGCATCATCAGAAAATCTACAAA